>NC_057865.1:254643166-254943166 GCF_019393635.1 Dromiciops gliroides
TTGGGGGGGGGGGTTTGTTGTTGTTGTTTTTTTGTGAGGCAATTGGGGTTAAGTGACTTGCCCAGGGTCACACAGTTAGTAAGTGTTAAGTTTCTGAGGCTGGATTTGAACTCAGGTCCTCCTGATTCCAGGGCTGGTGCTCTGCACTGCGCCACCTAGCTGCCCCTAAGTCTCCTGATTTTGATTTGACTTTTCAACAAGAAAGAAAAGAAATATGGCAGTTTTTTTTTAAAGTGCACTAATTTGAGTTATTTAATTAATTCTATAACTTTTTGTTTTCCAGGAGGGAAGTTCATGGGTATTTAACTGCAGTAAATATGAGTGTATAAAGACAGATACGGGGTCAGTGATTCTGGGCTACAGTGTTGTCTGCCCCCCTTTTAATGAGACTGAATGCAAAAAGGTTTGTACTTAATTTGAAATGATGAAAACCCAATATTTGTTCTTATTAGGAAACACGTCAGGTCATATTCTAGGTGATGGTTAATTAAATATTTCCAGTAAACATTCACACATAAATTCAAGGAACATTTGGATGACAGTATGTGAATCTCAGAGATAATCTCGTCTAAATCCCTTATTTTATAAAACAAAAATGCTTTTGTTAACCTAACCTCATAGCTACAATTTTCCCCATAATTTCCCTCTTTTATAAAACATGGGAATTATACATTTTCTTAACACCTATCACTAAATTTTCCCTTTTAAGATTATGGTGACTTGGCCACACTCTATTTTGGTGTTTAAGTGATTATTTCCTTTTTTTTTTCCCTAGAATGAAGGTATTATAACAACAACAAATGAAGGCTGCTGCAAGATTTGTAAGTGAGAAAATGTTGCATTCCATAGCAGTTTAGTTTTTGCTGATGAAATGTACTATGATTCTTTGATCAAAATTCAGAGGGGAAAACTGATATGGCCAAACTCAAGCAAGTTTAATGATGGGTGACGTTATTTGCCTTCTATTGGCCACAAAGTTTGTGACTTAAGATTTTCTTTCTAGCATATAATTAAACTTCTCCAAACATGACATGCAGGTAGTTCTTTGAGATTTACCAGTCACCTTCATCTGAGGAACTCTGAGAGGGCTACATGGTACAGGCATTATCTCCATTTCATAGGCAAGCTTACCTCCCTACTGTTCATGTCAGGATGACATATGTCTACCTCAGCAGGAATTTACCAACCACCACTCATCTCTTCTTCCTCTGATCAATACCACCAACCTATTTTCTGGGGTGACCTTTGGATCCAAATCATCATTCTTTGGAGCCTAAGAAGATACTTCCTTTGCAGAAGTTCAAATTCCCACCTCCACCCCACCCCCTTTATGGGAAAAACATCATATCTGTTACATAGCTCCAAAGGGTCAGTGATCCTTCTTTTCCTTGACTGTGTAACATTAATCCACATTCCACCCACCATACCTTCCTTTCCATGTATTCTTATGGAAGACTAATGTACCTTGATGCCTGTTTGAGCTGATTGATTATTGTACTGGGTCACACGATTGATCCCATATCTTTTAGATAATATTTCCTTTCACTCTTGGCTGTGAGATGAAGTCAAACTTTGCTTCTCTAAGGAGAATCATCTTTTAATTTGACTGCAGTTCCTATATGTCTTCTGTTTTCATTCATATGCAGTAAATATTGATTTACTAACTGCCTACTATGTTGCCCTGGGAATAGAAAGACTAAAATGAAAACCGCTCCCTTCTCTGAAGGAACTTACACCGTCCTGGAGAAAATCAACATCCAAACAGATGATCCATTTCGTTTCAAAACCAGCTATTTGGGGGAGGGAGAGTGTTGATAGATATGGGATCAAAAAAAGACTGTGAGTATGATTATAAATTGAGAACTAGAAGGATGTTAGAGAATATCTAGTCTAATACCTTCATTTTACAGAAAAGGAAACTAGGATCAGAGGATGTTAGACGGATTAATTGCCCAAAGTTACACAGGGAATAAGTAGCAGAGCTGGAATTGAGACTGAGGGCCTCTAACTCTTGTACAGAACTCCTTCCATCAGAGCTCTTTTTTCACATTTTGCTTGTAATGTCTTCATTCGGTTGATACAATGATACGACCTTGCTTCTGAGTCTGTACTCATAGCATTTCCACTGGGGTAAAGACTTTGAGAACTTGCATTCTGGTGGCATGGCCTTTGGGAAACCAGGAGTATTTCAGGTCATCATGAAGCATTAGAGTAGGATATTTGTGGAATGTTCTAGAAATTCAGTGTACTAGAGATGCTGTGCCCAAGGTAAAGAGTAGGGAGAGAAGGACGCAATGAATCTCTTTATGGAACTCACTGCACCATTTTCTACTTTAATAGTGTCTTAAGGGAGCACCTAGGTGGCTCAGTGGATAGAGCAGTGGTCCTGGATTCAGGAGGACCTGAGTTCAGGGCCAACCTCAGACATTTGACTCTTAACTGGCTGTATGACCCTGGTCAAGTCACTTAACCCTCATTGCCCTGCCAAAAAAAAAATAGTGTCTTAAGTTGTTCAATAGAACCAATATGTCCCAGGTTCTCAGAGGTACATAGAGCAGGGTTCTTAATCTGAAGTTTGAAACTTTTTGAGAACTATGGATAGACTTCAGGGAAGTTTGTGAACCTTGTTGCTAAAAAAACCTAAATCTTTTCTTTTTCACTAAACTGAAATTTAGCATTTTCTTCAATTATGAGTATTTTAAAAAATTATCAGAAAGGGTCTATAGGCTTCACCCATGTCCCAAAGGGATCCATGACACAAAAAGGTGAAAGCCCTCTGTCATACATAGAGGATTGGCTTTTATATGCAGATGAACTTAGTGCATCTTTATGCTTCATGTCCCCTGTGAAGATTCAGCAAAGACAACCACCATGATGATGAAAGCAACAACAATAACCACAACTAGCACAAGAATGACAATGAAATGATAATTATGACAATAACAATAAGAATAAATACTGCCACAATGAATGCAGCAATACTGAAAATGATGAACACAAAATGATACCAACGAGAATGATGGAGACAACAAAATAATAACATTGACAACAATATTCATAATTGCCACTCTGATAATAATAATGAATGAGGGTTACATCAATAATGTTGGCTATGACAATAAGCACCAAGGCAACAATAATGATGAAAAGCTTCTATAATAACAAGGACAACAATAACAATGATGACAGAAGCAATAATTATGAAAACAACAGTTGGCACCAAGCCCATAACAACAAAAAATTCAACAATAATGGCAACAATAGCAAGGAAACAATCTTGTTCTAACAATAATAATGATGGGAAAATGGCAATGCCATGGGAACAACGATGATATCAGTGAAAATAACAATGACAACAATCATCATTTATGTATCATTTTGAGTTTGCATGTCTCCTTACACATATTATTTCTTTGAGTCTCATAATGACCCCATGAAACATCAGTATTCTCAAATTATACATGAGGAAACTGATGTTCGGATGAATTAAGTGACTTTTCCATCATTTTATAACCAGCAAGTGTCACAAGTGGGATTTTCTGACACCTATTCCAAGGCTCTATACATTGGGAGTAGAGAACTTGTTATTGTTGTTGAGTTGGGGTGACTCCTGTGGGCAGAAGACCTTTAGACATGGGATACCACTTAGTATAACAGGAACTATGTTGAATAATGGTGTAGTTACAGACCAAGGCAATGTAGGAAGGTTGACAAAGTGTTACCCTCCAAGTCAGGAAGAATTGTGTTCAGATTCCAACTCTGAAACGTACTGGATGTGGGATCCTAGGCAGGTCACAGTCTCTCTGGGGCATGAACAATCTTCCAAGACTTTAAATTAAAGAGCAGATGCTGCTTTGAACTGGCAGAGGGAGTATCGTCATCTGGGAGCTCTCTCTACGAGTGAAATCATAACTCATGTATACATACAAAAGTATCTTGCAGAAAAGGAACATGCTAATTAGGCAAAAATTCTGATGAATTCATGTCCTGATATTACTTTGATTTATTTCTTTTCCAAAGCCATAAAAGTCCACGAAAGGGTAGTGATCCACACATGTAAATCAAAATCGTTGGTGAAAGCCCTAGGAGACCTATCTCTCTCACTCTCTCTTTGATCTCCTGCCAAGAACCAGGAACAATAAACAATAAGCTCACAATCCTAAAATAACCTCCAACGGCTTAGTTCCAGCTTAGGTATCAGTACTAATTACTTGATTGAAGAAATGCTGGTTTCTAGAGCTTTCTGTTTGGGAAAGTGCCAAGACAGCATAGCTTTTACTTTATTCTACTTGAAAGTAGATGGTTTTCTTCTTTTTGTAAAGTGCATTTTAAAATATTCTATTATCTACACAGTATTAACAGGACTATAGTAGATTCACCTGTCCATATAATGTTCCTTATTCAAGTTGTAAAAGTATACCTGAAAGGAATACCAAAAATTCTGTCAGGTAAAAGTTACTCCTGCATATACTTACTGAGAAAGCTATTTTTTTCTGAAGAAGATAAGTAGGAAAAAGTTGTAAGTAAAAAAAGTATATATGGTGTGTGTATACATATATGTATACATATATATATATGTACTCACACACATATATGTATATATCTACATCTATATTTATATCTATCTCCCAGATTTTTCATTTACTTTTTCGATGAGTCTAGTAGAAAAATATAATCTGAACAATACCAATGAGAATTTAACTTGGAAAATTATGTCTGTAATTGACTAGGATTATATCTTAAATTCAGAATTCAATGATTTCAAGAAAAGAATGACTATATTTAAGAATTTTTTGCTCAAGTATCTGTATCTTTTAAATCCTATAAAGCATCAGAATCATATGCTACTCTTGCTATTGCTTGTAGAAATGTTTCTAAATGAAATCATGTGCCATGTAGCAGAGAGACCTACCTATAATATAGTTTTCCACTGTGGGAGTTGTTATCTTAACAAATAATGTTGTGAAGAGTGACTTGATGCATACAAAGTCAATTAATTACATCTCTATTACCTTTTCATGGTGGACTTGTTGCATGAGACTAAATTCTGTAATCATAGGATTTTAGGGCAGGAGAGGAAGAACACAAAGATCATCTATTCCAACACCCTTATTTTCCAAATGAGAAAAATGAGGTAAAGAGAGGTTAAGTGATTTATTACTGATGGTCACCCCATGGGCTTAGTGGCAAGCATGAGAGAAAAAGCCTGTTATTACTATTAATTCAGTGAGTGTTTCTACCCCTGCACACTGCATTAAGAGCATTTTAAAGACTATTTTATGGTTCATTAATTGCATGGGATCTGTGATTTCATCTCTGTAGATATTCCTTGTATTAATCTAAATTTCAACCCATCCTGTAGATGTGCCTACTCATCCTTTGCAAAATCTTGTCCATATCCTCTTTAAAGTAGAGTGTCAAATACATTTCCCACAGCCTGGAGGTAGCTTACAACACTCTCAAGTTCGGCCCAAACCAAATTAAAATGTAACTGGGGAATATTAAACAAAACAAATAAAATACCATAAAAATTATATTACTTTTTTGTGAGGCAATTTGGGTTAAGTGACTTGCCCAGGGTCACACAGTTAATGTCAAGTGTCTGAGGCTGGATTTGAATTCAGGTCCTCTTGACTCCAGGGCTGGTGCTTTATCCACTGCACCACCTAGCTGCCCCAATAATATTACATTTTAAAGCTATGTCAATATGTAGCCCACGAGGATCCTTATGTATTGATTTATCACCCATGTTTCCATTTGAGTTCGACACCATTGCTTTAGAGGATGCACCCAACTTACTGGAAGTATGTGTCTGGGTAGTTTTCCATTCTTGAGGTTGGCTGTAAAGCTCTTCAGTCATCCTCTTTCTCCTCTTTAAGGAAAGAAATAAGCATTAAGCGCCTAATCTTTGTCAGACATTGTGTTAAGTACTTTACAAATATTATATCATTTGATCTTTATAAGAGCCCTGGGAGCTAAGTATTATTAGTATTGTACTACTATTGTCCCTTTTTTGCAAACTAAGAAAAATTTGGCCGAGGTTAAGTGACTTGTGCAGGGTCACACAGCTAGTAAGTGTCTTGTCCCCAGTGTAGGGAAAACTAGCTAGGGTTTACTTATAAATTAGAAGCTTTAGCACCAAGTCTTTGGGCATTTAGCATTTATTAAAGATTAAAGAGAAAACACGTGGTGTTCTGAAAGATAGGGAAGTCTATCTACCCTAGAGGAGAGATAAGAGTTCAACCTGGCCTGGTTTTTCTCCCAAATCTCCTGCCACCACCTCAGAGTTCCAGCCACAAAGAGAAAGTTCCTATGCCTATGAGAGTGGGAAGCTCCCTGCGGGTCTGGAAGAGAGGTGGTCCCCACACTGCTCCAAGCTAATTGACTGGCAGCATTCAAGTCCATTGATTGACATGACTTGAAGGTGGTCTTAAGTTAGTTAACTTCCTTTAGTTAGTTGGGAGATCCTGTGTGTGTATGTGGAAGGGGTCTGAGTCTATGGCTTCTGAGAACATTACTATTGAGGGCCAGGCAGGTATGGCTTCAATCAAGTTAACTTTAAGTAGATTAATCAGCAAAGTAAATCACTCTCAATTCAATCAATCCAAATCAATCTCCTCAAGGTGGGGCCTTTGGGCATTGGAAAATCCCATTATTTTCTCACATTCCTGTGATCAGATATTTCCTTGAATATATTCCATATGTAATATTTTTGTGCATAAGTCAACATTGGAGAGCTTAGAGTCAGGAAAACCTGGTTTCAAATCCCAGGCACTTATTTGCAACTCCAGGTACTTCTAGTTGGGTAAGTAATTACCTAACCCTGTGAAATGCAACCTCTTTGATGCCTTTCAAAGCTAAATCTATGATCCTATGGCCATTTCTCCTTTGCTCTTTGGATCAGCTGCAGCACTGTTCTCATTTGTATTTTAACTGTCTATAAATCAGTTATCTTGGCTCATGTTTTTAACTATAACACTGCATTCATTCTATATGGTCTTATCATATGCAACTTCCTCCATTACAATCAGTGTTGTGTGAACATTGAATTCATAAATATAGAGGTACCAATAAAATGCTAATAGCGATATGGGATTCGCCATTTTGGCTCTCGGTTGCCTTGCTTTGGTATCATAGATGTATTATTACATTCATGTCCATTGCATTTGCATGCATTATAAATAGGCTTTTATTATGCCCATACCATGTCCCAGAAACTGTGCTAAACAAGAGTGATACAAATACAGATGTGAGACAGTCTATCCTCTAAAGGAGTTTAACAGGAACAGGAAGTGTCTGGATAGACACAAAGATGATGACTTGATCCATGGTAGGGAGGGGCAGGTTATAAGCATGGCATCGTGGAAGATGGCAAGATAGTCTGGGTGAACAGAATGAAACATGTCCTTGATGGTCTGACAGAGACCTAGGCCTAGCTAGACTGTGATCAGGATGCCCCCAGGGAGGGAGTTTCAGAGGTGAGTGGATTGAGTCTCCCTTCTTCCAGGATATTTTCCTGTGATCCAGTCCAGTCTGGAAGTACTATTCCAGGTGATGAGTAGCGGTTATTAGCAGAATGTATAGCGGTAGAGATAAGGTGTACCACTAGATAGGATGGAAAATATGGTCTGATGTGTATTTAAATGCATTTGTGCTAAACGCCACCTTTAATCTTTTTTTTTTTTTTTTTTTTTTTTTTTTTTTTTTTGCGGGCAATGGGGGTTAAGTGCCTTGCCCAGGGTCACACAGCTAGTAAGTGTCAAGTGTCTGAGGCCAGATTTGAACTCAGGTACTCCTGAATCCAGGGCTGGTGCTTTATCCACTGTACCACCTAGCTGCACCCCACTTTTAATCTCTTAAATCCTATAAAGCTATGCACGACACTCTATGTGAAAGTCACTAAAGGTGTGAAATATTCTTAAGTGTGTCAGTATAAGAATTATTATGAGATCATTACCATTAGAAAAAGTCCATAAAACCAGTGAACTGATATGAACAGAATTTTATGTACAGAGAAATTGTTGAAATAAATATATTCTATTAAGTCACAAATATTCAAATATGAAATATTGAAGGAAGAATATTTTCTCTATTTTGATAGGCAGAAGGGAAGAAAGAATGTGCCAGAAAGTAACAGTAAAAACAACCATAAAAAAGCAAGATTGCACAAGTCAAAGTCCTGTGAGTATGCAAACCCATTGTTCTTATTTAACTATGGACATTTCTTTCCAGGAGACAAATATATGTGTAACAATAATAGCTCCTATTTTTATAGTGCTTCTTTATGAAGTAATTTTTTTCATGATAGCGCCAAGGTAAATAAGTGCAAGCTTTGGCAATCACATTTTGTTGATGAACAGTCTGGGGCTCAGTTTTTTAAATTAATTTTTAATTCAATTTTTAATTAATTTGCTCAAACTAAGAAGGGGGGCAAATCCAGGATTCAAATCCACATCCCTTGACTCCAAATCAAGAATTCTCTTCACCTATCCCTGTTTGGAGCCACAGTTGGGATTATTTTTCAATCAAAATGATTAATATCTTCTTCAAAGAATGTGTGTGCGTGAAAGTGTGAATTATTCTTTGCTGAAATAGACACCAACATCAAACAGTAACCCCAAAAGAGAGAGAAGATAAACAGAAACAGGGAGGAGAGTGGTAAGGGAGAAGGAGGAGGAAGAAGAGACTCAGACAGAGACAAAGAGACAGAAACAGAGAGGACCTGATTTTAGTCTTCTAACACATACTGGGTGTATGATCTTGGTAAAATTATTTATCCTCTCTGTACCAAGGAAATTGTTTTAAAACCATTTAAAAGTTGCAGAGGATGACCTGAATTGGTGGAAGGAATTTCCTCACATGAGAGTTCCTTATACCTGGGAAATCAGTTATATGAATTTCCTGCCCTATGGAAATTCCTCTTTTTAAATAAAAAGAACAACTTCCTTTAACCTTCCCTTATTTTCCAATCATTTACCATTTTGATGCCTGTTGGGAACTCTCTCTAAGTTTTCTATGGCCTTCATAGGGAGTGGTGTAATTCTGATTACAACAGACTCATTTGTTGGAGTTTCTATATGCTACTTTCCAGTTTGTACCTATGTAATGCTTGTTTTATCACTTAATGTTTTTCTGACTCATATGTGCCAGTTAGTGTTATTTTCTTTGATGTGTGAATTAATATTTTTTGCTTACTTATCCTGGTTGTATTTCCTTTTCTAATTCTTATTTTCTGGAATCTGCCAGCAGACATAGACATCTGATAATTGTAATAATTAGGAAAGGGACTGGGGGAAAATGATACCAAGTTGCTCTGACTTCTTTCTTAGTGGCTCCATCCAGCCATCAGGGCTAGAGACAGGCCATTATGAAAGTCTGCCAGATCTCCTAACCAGTGAACAGTCATTACATTACCTATTTCCATTAAATACAGGAGTGCTGAACACCTCCAGTGGTTATCTTTGAATGGTATTTTAGACATAGCACATTTTAGGGTTATCTCTCATTCTTTCACTAATGGTAAAAATGGAACTTCTCATGGGCTCACATTTCTTCTTCCCTCTCTATAACAGATAAGTGTTGCTTCTTGTGATGGGAAATGCCCATCTGCTACCATCTACAATGTCAATATGATAGCCATTTTAGATTCTGCAAATGTTGTCGGGAAAGTGGAGTGCGGAATCTGAACGTGCCTCTCTACTGCTCAGGAAATGGCTCAGAAGTTACTTACACTGTTCAAGAACCCATAGATTGCTCATGTCAATGGAAATGAACTCTGGATTAAAAATTTACAAAAAAAAAAAAAAAGAAAGAAAAGAAAACCCTCTCTATCCTCATAATGACCATTAAATTTAGGTGTTATTTTCCTATCACTGGAGAAGTTTACACTTTTTTTTACATTAATAAATTTATCAAAGCTTGGACCCTACTATTTTATTACTGATGGCAAATACCCCCAAGTGGCTTTAAATAAAGGTACTTTTTCCTTTAATGCATATTTCAGAGTATTGTGCTGTCCGTTTCAATAAAGTTACTTTCTTATGTGATACTGAAATACAATTATGTATACAATTATAAAAAGCAGTAGCTTCATACCAGTTTTGCATTGACTGGACCTAATTTGGGGAGCCTCTACATTTCACTTAATTGCAGTTTAAGTCACCATGAATGAAATTTTATCTCCATTTCTATGAACCTGGGAAGCAAAAGCCAGGGTTACTCAATATCCCCAAATCTCTACTTTTTATTCCACATAAGTACAGTGGATAAAAATTGGCTTCTAGATTGGTAAGTGTAATCAGACTTCATAGACCATACAATATTAGCACTATAGGGAGCTTTTCAGGTCTCCTAGTCCAACCTCCTTCTCCCTCTCTCTCCTAAATGCCTTCTCCTCTACAGTTACCTTCCATCTTCTCTGCACATATTTTGTATGTATAGTTTTATATGTGTTTTTCCCACTATTAAAATGTAAGGTTCCTTGAGAGCAGGGGTCTCTTTTATTTTATTTTATTTGGTATCCTCAGCAGTTAGCATGGTGGCCTGGCACATTGTAAACACTTAATAATAAATGCTTATCTGACTGGTAGATTGACTTGTCCAGTGTTACCCCAAGTAGGTAGTGACATAGCTTAAGCAGGAACCCAGATCTTTCCACTTGCATCCCAGCACTTCCCCATTTGTAAAAGGCTAAAATCATATATTTCAGACTGTCAGGTCCAATACCTTTGAAAATAAACAATGAAAATCCCACAGATGGAAATAAATACATATAGTAAATACTGGGAAATAGGGTGGGGGAAACGCATCCTCAGCAGGCATGGGGAGGAGGGAAATCTTGTGCCTTTATTTTTATACCATGAAATTCTTGGTATTATGTATAGTATTATTATTATTATTGTTATTATTTAACATACTTGATAAGTAGCCTAGAGTACTTAGAAACTTACATCCATTTTTAAGATGTGTGTATTAAATATATACAGACATAGGTATATATATTCGCTGTGTGATATATGTATATACACATATATATCTATATATACCACACACACAAGAACACATAAAGTTTCTTTTTGATGCTTTACACTGCTTTTTTGTGATGGGAGAACGGGATTAAGATTCTTTGAATGTATGATGTTTCTGGCAATAGAATGTTGTACCTTTAAATCAACAATTTAAATTGATTGTGCTTGATACAGATTTGTATTGTCTCCTATAAATTTATATTATTTTATATGTAATAATTGCCAGTATTAGAATAAGTGAAAAAATTGTTTGGTTACAATAAAATGTACTTGGCTGAAGGGAAAGAAATGAAAGAACTAGAAAAAAGGTGTTACACATTCTTGTACATGGGCTGTCTGTCACCTGTGCTTTTAAATATACTCTCTATAAGCCATGGGTGTTTTTACAGGAAATCTCCATTTGACTTTAAAGTCATTTTTAACTGAAAAAAACAACTGTCATAGAAACTTAGTAGGAGAAGTGATAGGAATCAGACCTGTGATTTCATTGTAGGTGAAGAATCCCTTTTCCCCAATGCAGTGCAGTACATGCTTTGAAATGTATTGTTCTAGAGTTTACCATGAAGGACTGAGATGTTAAGAGTCTTGTCTAGGATCTCACAGTCCCATTATGAGTCAGAAGAGTGACTTGAACCATATCTTCCCAACTCTAAGGTCTGATCTCCAAACAGTATATCATGTGGCCTTTCATAATAAGAATATTAATATTGTAATTTGTGTGTGTTTCTGCAGAAAGAAATGATTTTGCAAATGTATAATTATCTGGTCTTAAAATTTCAAAAGGTATAAAACATCATAGAATGTCAACATTGGAAGAGACTCATATGATAAAATACCCCTTTGATTATTAAAATGATTACAAATCCCCTGTATTTTTTAGCATAGCAATAGCATTATTATTATTATTATTATTATTATTATTAATGTCTGGACATTTGATTTGATCCGTTAGGAATTCCCGATGATGAAACAAAACCATCTCTGCTGACATGGGTACTATTCTGCAAATTATAGTCTTACTGAATAATTGAGGTTCAAGGGCACAGTCACAATAACCAGGTATGCTTCAGAGGTAGAGGCATTGAATTCAGGTTATCCTGACACCAAGATTAGATTAGCCTTACTGTCCAGGCACATCTCTCTCTCTCTCTCTCTCTCTCTCTCTCTCTCTCTCTCTCCTCTCTCTCTCTCTCTCTCTCTTTTGCGGGGGGCAATGGGGTTAAGTGACTTGCACCAGGGTCACACAGTAGATAAGTGTCAAGTGTCCGAGGCTGGATTTGAACTCAGGTACTCCTGAATCCAGGGCCAGTGCTCTATCCACTGTGCTATCTAGATGCCCCTATCTTGCTATCTCTTATATCGATGATACCTTTCCTAACTTAACAAATATGTCAATAATCTATGATTTCATTGGTATGGGTACCCCTGTCCCCCAACCAATGCCACATATTAATCATTACTATTCCCAAAGTTCCTCAATTCCCCTTGAGTTATAGTTAATAAGGATGATTCAACAAAGAATTTTATAAATAAAAATATTTTTTTCTTTTAAATTATGATTTCTGAGATTTCATATTATAAAAAAATCCTCACACTAAACTTGGAACCAAAGTTCAAATGAATTTGGTTTTTGATCCAGGGAAAGGTAAGGTGTCATGGTCAAAGAGATGGGCTTGGAGTCTAAGACCTGGGTTCAACTTATGCCTCTGACACTCTGGACCAGTCTCAGCTTCAGCATCCCAGTCAGAGCTAGATGCTAAGTTGTAGATCAGGTGCTATTCTAACCTTGGTAGGCGTTTTCTCTCTGAAAGGTTCATACGTCAATGAAATCATAGGTCTAGTTTCTCCCTCTCTCCCCCCAGAAAAAAAAAGAAAAAAATCTTGATTAAAATGTGAGAAATACAGCACTGTGAAACATTAAGATATGACAAAACGAGTCATTTTTAAGCCACTCCATCTTGATCTAACTTGTAAATTTTATATTCCGTGTCTAAATGTTCTGTGATCGACTTGTATTTGGCCTCAAAGAAAAATCAATAAAAATTACTTTAAAAATCCTTTGTGTTCCTATGCATGATGATGCGTTTTTATTTGTAATGTAAATTCCATCTGTAATAGAAACTATTTTGCTCTGTGTTTGAAAGTCATCCCATGATTAACACTCAATGAAATCTAGTGGGAATTTTCTTTAGTGTATTGGTTTAACCTCAGCCTGAATTACTTCCTTCATCTCCCTGCTCTCTTTCTGGCTTTGCTTCAGTTAAGTTAACCTGATCTTTCCCACTTTCTTCTTTTTTTTTACCATATGGACAAATGCCAGAAGCCACTTGTACTTTGTGAGCCCTGTTCTAAATCTACTTCCATCCTCAGGCAGAAAATCATCTCTTTGTTGTGATGAATCATTTCCTAGGGTTGGAGCTGTCTACAAAATTTTCATTTTTGGCTTACTGATTTGCTTATTTAGATTAAATTGCAGCATGGCATAATGGATATTTTGAAGCTACTCGGGTGGTCTCCTTATAATCAAGACCTGGGTTCAGGTCCTGCTATTGGATATACAATCCTGACCAGGTCACTGAACTCCTCTGAGCCTCAGCTTCCCCATCTGAAAATAGGGATAACAATAACACCTGCCTCAGATAGTTGTAAAGATTAAATGAAATGATGCCTATAAGACACTCTGCAGACCTAAAAGTGCTATATAAATGCTAGCCATTTTCACTATCTGTAACACATTGTAATGACCACTATCCATATGTGTCACTGAAGGCCTGACTTCAGCATAAAAACAAGAAGATACCGCCTCTGCCCTCCTCACCTCTACCCTCCCCACATGAAGTGTCCTGGGAAAACAACCTCAAAATAGTGCATAGCTGGGAAATATTTCAAAAAGCAAAGAAAATGCTTGACTTTAGGAAGGGGAGTGGTGTTGTTGGGTTGGTTGGGTGTTTTTTTTTTATGTGGAATGTGCTGCACCCAATTTAATTAAATTGTTGTTATGACTTTGTGGGAAGGAGCTCCTGCTGACTTCTGAAAATTGTCCTCTTTCTAAAACTCCCTTTCACTTGTAAAAGTTGTAAATTATTGTAAGAGGTTTTGTGTTATATTCATTCATAAAAAACAACAAACACAAAAACCTGAAATATTCAGCAGTTGGCACTTTTACAGCTAAAGTAACAGCATGATGTAATACATATATAGGTTGACTCTGACTCTCCTTGGGTAGGAAGATTGCTTCTTAGAAGTCCTAAATTATTGATTTTGCAATGATTTCTTTGTGAGTTTATAACTTTTTTTAAACAAATTGGTCGCTGTACAGACTAGCTCATTATCCCTATGACTACTCAGACTAAAACTCTGTTTGTTGCTCTATTTATCTATCTATTTGCCTGCCTATCTATCTATCTATCTATCTATCTATCTAGCTATCTATCTATCTATCTATCTCTATTCTACTATCTATCTATCTATGTCTCTATCTGTCTGTCTGTCGTCCATCATCATCTATCCATCCATCTCATCATCTATCTACTGTCTATCTACCTACTTCTATCTTATCTAATCTATCATCTATTTATCTATTTCACATGTGGTATGTACATATATGTGTTTATATAAACTTACTAAGGCAATATATGTGTGTATATATCTCTGGATAAAGAATATGACATACATATATATCTATATCCTTAATAATGTATATGTGTAGATAAAAAATAATTGTATCTACACGTGTGTATATTATATATATATATATATCCACCTTCTTATATGTAAATATCTCCATATCTCTATCTCTACAACTTCTCATCAGAAAGTAAGTTCTTTAAGGTAAAAGGGACTGATCTATCATTATTTTTTTTTTTTTTTGCCTAATCTGATAAATGAGAACTCCTATATTAAGGACTGTACACTAGAGCTAGCAAACATAGGGTATATCCCCTATCCATACAAAACAATTGAGTTCACTCTAGTATCCATTCCCTGTCTACTATTTGTCTCTACTACCTTTCTCAATGTGTCTGGCTACTGCATTTTTTTTTTGCCCCAAAATGGAAGGGAAATCTTGTGTTGCTTTACTATATTTTGCAAACCACAGCTCAGATCAAGCTTTAACTTTCCTGAACTATTCTAATAAGTCTTCTTGGTCTATATAATACTCCCCTTTGCATTTGTTCTCTATGTAACCTCCTTCTTTCCCTTTTTTTTTTGTTCATTACAATTCTTTTAAATTTGGGCTCAGCAGAGAGCTTCCTGTATTGATTTAAGAAATAAAAACACAAATTCTTCTCCCTTCCCATTGAGATAAATTGTAATTATAGAGTTTAAATTTAATTTTTACAGCCTTCTATTCTTCTTGAATAGCCCAATAACTGGATCATATCTCTCTTTAATCTTAGCATTTTGAAATCTGTTTTCCCAAAGCCTAGGCTCAATGTCTGTCAATGCTTATATTTACTTTTTATGACTGTCTTGAAGAAACTTTAAAAAAAAGTTATTGCTTTTAATAGCACATTGTGATATATGCGTACTTTAAAATATTCATACATTCTGATCCTTAACCATAAATAAGCTTAGAGTTCAAGATATCCTAGGTTGAGTTTGTATCGTTTCCCCTTATCTTTTGCCTCTTTTAGTATCCCCAGCCCTTTGCACGGTGCCTGGCACACACTAGGCACTTAAGTGTTTATTGATTCTTTTATGTGTATTACCTTATACTTGTTCATGTTGAAGCTAATAATAACAATGAAGAAGAAGGAGAAAAAGAAGAAGCTATAATTTACATAGCACCCTTTATCATTTGTAGATCCATTCCTGACACTGCTATCACATGCTGTTGAGAGTAGTTCTGAAGGTCCCCCTCTACATTTAGAGTTCAGTACTACAGGCTCTCTCCCTTCCAACTGGGAGAGAGGGAAATGAATTGCCTTTGCCTTCAACAAACCTAAACTATTTGGTGGAAAGGCAATGTTATTTCTTTCAGGGGATCATGCAATTTGATGCATGTATGCATGTGTGCATTTATGCATGTATGTATGTGTATGCATACATATAGATATCTATACACATGTGTATATACATACCATCTCATTTGGTCATCATATTCTTATCCCATTTTAGAGATGAGGAAAGGAAACTGAGAGAACTTAAGTGAGTCGCACAGCTCAAATGAGACTGAAGCAAGATTCAAATTTACACCTCCCTGACTCTAAACGCAGTGCTCTTCCCACTCTGCACCCAGCTGCTTCCCTCATACATGCTTGAGATGTTCCAGCAGTTAACCTTCATTAGCTTAGCATTTCACTACCCAGAAGAATTAAGCATCCTCTGCAGGCTTGGGCACTGAATGGTGTAATGCTTTACACATCCTTAATAAGACTGACTGTGGCACTGATCCCTAGGGGACCCTGCTATTTATACAACATCCAGAAAAGTGCCCACTTATCCCTATTCTGTTTCCTATTTCTGAGCCAGCTCCCTATCTATTTCCTTCAATTCCATGGTGACAATTTTTAAAGCCTTCATTATGGACCAAAGGCTTTTTTTGAAAGACTAAAAGAAATTCATCCAATGGCTTCCCTTATTCAACAGCTTATTTACACTCTCAAGTAACCCTAGTAGATCACTCAGACATGATCTCCTTGTAAGAAATAACATTGCCCTTCCACCGAACAGTTTAGGTTTGTTGAAGGCAAAGGAACTCATTTTCCCCTTCCCAACCCCCCCATTTCCCCTCCCCAGTTGGAGAGAGGGGGAGTGAGAGGGCAGGCAGAAACTACTGAACTCCAAATGTGGAGGTGGGAGTTTAGAACTATTTTCAACAGCACGTGAAAAGGTTGTCAGGAAATGGGTCTGCGTGCCATCTCCTAACCTCCAATGGCTTGGAGATTAATCAGGTAAGGTTTGGACATCAACTCAAGGATGTTAACCACTTGGGGGTTGGATGGGTTGAATCAGTGAAGACCTCTTAAATGAGATGGAACTCAAATTTGGCTCTTAAGGATTGATAGCGATCCAATGGACTGATGGGAGGGTGGAGGAGACTATTACAGGCATGCAGAACACCAGAAGCAAAGGTACAGAGACAGGAATATACTTATAGGTTCTCCATCTTTAACTTTCACTCATAGTTATGTTATGACTTATTTATAAAGGTTTATAAATGTCATGAATGTTACAATCAAATGTTATAAGAAAATAATTCTAATCCTCCATGGTGCTAGGGCAATTGGAGAAAATGTATTTGTTGTTTAAGTATGATAGAGTCCTTAATCCATCTGAAAAGGAGGAGGAGAATCTTGATGGAAACAAATCCACATTATAATTAGGAATTCTTAATTAGAGCCAAGAACACTATACTAAATATATTAGATAAATCCTAAGTAAAGAAAATGCCTATTTGGAATACTTAAATATGTAATCATCAGAAAAGGTTTATTGCAATCACTCGATTTTAATGTCTGCGTTTGAATGCATGTGCAAAAAAAAAGTTGACAGTACACATTTATAGGAAAGGTTGCACTTTCAAAACAAAAACAGTGAAGCCAATCTATTTACAACCATGTGAAAAAGCACTGGTTATTTGGCATCCGACTTAGGGAATGCTGGTGAAAAAGACTCCTAATCCCTCTTTTATCTTGCTCCAGATAATTCATTCCGCACAGTACAGTTTATGAACTCTGAAGTAATAATAGTTTCCCCCTAAAGCTGTGAAAGAAATCTGGCTCGAGATGATTTCTACCCCTCAGCTAATGAAAGTGCTATTTTTGGGAGGAAGTTATGAGTAAACTATCTTTGAAAGAGTTAATTGAAATAGACTCCTAAGAAATAGGCACAACAACAAAAGAAATGGAGAAAGGTGGTACCACTGATGAATTCAGTTTCAAATACTATGAGTTTTGTAATGTTTGCATTGGGAACATAAGCATGGTCCTGCTCCAGCCTCCAAATATGAAAATTTCTAGACTCTAACAGAGGCTAAGAACTGCATGTTAACTATAAAACATTGAAAAAATCACCTTCAATTTCAAAATAAAATCTTGCTTTGTAGTGGCTGATTATATCAAGCTTGTAAATCATACGCACATTCGAATTTTTCTCCAGACTGACAACGCTCAGGTTAGAAGTCACATTTTTGTACTGTAAGGGATTTTGAGATTTATAAATCTCTCAAAAATTGTATTTAAGTCCTAAGTGTCATTTGAATTAGAGAAACATCAATCAATCAATCATTTAACATGCATTTAAGTGCCTACTATAAACCAGGCACTGGGGATCCAAAACAACAAAAAAATTAATTAGTCCCTTCCTCCAAGGAGTTTACATTCTTTTAAGGGAAATGAAATTTACACATAAGGTTAAAATAAATTATACAAAGCAATCTTAGAATGGGGTCCTAGCAGCTCGGGGCATAAGGAAAGGATTTATGTAGGAGGTAGCTATTGAAGTGAACTTTAAAGGCAGGAAGGCTTTCTAGGAAGAGGAAGATATTCCAGGAATAGGGGAAAACTTACATAAAGTCTTGGAGGCAAGATACCAGTTGCAGTATACAAGAAAAGGCAAATAGGCCAGTTTGGCTTAAAGGTAAAGTATGTGAATAGGGAATAGTATATAATAAGCCAGAAAAGGTATCCTAGAGCCAGATGATAAAGAGCTGTACTGTCAATAAAGTTGTTCTTTGGTTATAGGGATGACAACATTTATTTTCCAGAGAGGCATTAAAGCTTTTTAAACATTGATTTTTTTGGGGGTGAGGCAATTAGGGTTAAGTGACTTGCTCTGGGTCACACAGCTAGTGAGTGTTAAGTGTCTGAGGTTGGATTTGAACTCAGGTCCTCCTGAATCCAGGGCTGGTGCTTTATCCACTGTGCCACTTAGCTGCCCCCAACACCCCCATTTTTAATGAAATTCTGCAACTTCACCACTCATTAGGACCTTTACAACATGGAGAAGCAATATGGTGGAATGAGAAAGACACTAGAGGCTGGAGGATTTGAGTTTCTTGTGTTCTTTTACTATCTGTCTAGCTGTGGGCAAGTCATTTATACTTTCATGCTTCAATCAACTCCCTTGTAAAGTAAAGAGGCTTAAGGTATTTCTAATGTTTAGCTCTAAATCAATTTATCAATAAGCAGTAATTATCTACTCTATGCCAGGCCAAATACTAGGCACTGACAACATAAAGGAAAAAAAATAGTTTCTGCCAGAAACAAGTAGTCTCTTACATTTTAACAAAAAATAAAATATCACAATCATCCATCTTACTACTTTGTTCAAATTTTGATAAAAATTATATTGTGGCATTTGAAGTTTGAAATAAATTATTTTAAGGCAGTATAAAAGAAGTCTTATTTTACACTAAGGGTATCACCAAGTATGTAACTCATTCCCCAAAGACAATGAAAAATATGTGGGATCAAAAGGGCTTCAATAAATAAGAGGCATCATGGTATAGTAGAGTAGATAGGGTTCCAATTCTACCCTAGATACTGAGTGGTTGTATGACTCTGGGCAAGTCACCTGAAATCTCTAGGCTTCAATTTCCTCATAAGCAAAATGAAATAGTTGGACTCCATAACCTCTGAGGAACTTTCCAGCTCTGATCCTCTAAACCATAGAGACAGCAAATTGATAGTAGATTATTATGGAGACCAAGTCTATTACCATCTTTAAAGATATCTCTTGAAGACACTCATAACCTCTAAGACAGACAGAATGCCACTACCAGAGACTATCAGCTCACTGGGTCACTGGTTATACCTATGGTCTTTCTTCTGTTTTCATGAGTAGGTTTAATGAAGTTTGGGGATTATTTCTATATTGTAATTTTTAAATGATAAGGTTTTCATTAATATGGAATCATGAGAGCTTTTTCTAATTTAAACTCAATTTTCAAGAGAGACAAAGCTCCGAATAACTAAGCATATTAGCTTAGATTAGGATTTCTTTAAAATTATGAGATCATATACTCACAGAATTCCTGGAAACCCATTTTTTTCTGACAGTAAATTCTGCTTTTCACACCATAGATTTATATTTTTTGTAGTGAATTTATGCCTTTGAAAGCATGAAAAGTACTAAATGCTGCTGTGTAACAACACTGACTTCTATTTGTGTGCTTCATTGATTCATGTTTCAGAATCTTTTAGCAGAACAAAAGATTTTAACAGTGACTTTACTGAAAATATTTTGTTATAGTTTCTTTTCCTCCACCTCCACTCATGGACTATTTTTATGTGTGTGTTTGTGTGTGTGTGTGTGTGTGTGTGTGTGTGTGTGTGTGTGAATGTGTGTGTGTGAGTGTGCATATGGAAGTCACTTAATCCCTCAGTGCCCCCAACAGCTCTTTAACACCCTCTAAGTATCAAAGCAGGTATTCTTTTTACATTTTTATAGAGGGAGTTGCTCATTGGGAACTCCTAACACTGAGGAAATCATAGATGCAGTAAAAACAAACAAAGCAAAACCAACCCCCCAAAATATATGTGACAGGCAGAGACAGAGAGTCATTAAGAGATATGAATAAATGGGAAAGGGGAACCGGTTTTTTGTGGGGAAGTTGAATGTATTTTTCACCATGTTGCTCATTACAAATTACTTTGACAATAACAATGTGATATATATATACAATTTATCATATATGCACCTGCACATATATGTACATAAGTATGTGTTGTGTGTATATATAGGTGTGTGTATGTGTATATATATATACATATATAGTGTGTGTATATATATATAGGTGTGTGTGTATGACTAGAAACTATGAGATTATAGGACATCTGCCTAACTGAGGCTAATTGCTGAGAAAGATATCAATTTAATTCCTTGAGAATGTGAGCTTTTTGGAAGGAGGGCTTTCCATTTGTGTCTATAGTGCTTGCCATAGTCCATGCCACAAAATTAGAGCTTTATATATTTTTTTCATTTATTCATTCAACAAACTTTTTAACAACATAGACTATATACTGAGGATACAAAGACAAAATTTAAAAAGTTCCCTTTGTCCAAATACAAGTGGAATGGGGAAAGGTAAGATCAAAGATAACTCCAAAATTTTAAACCTAGAGTAACTGGGAACGTAACTGGTTATGTGATAAAGAGAGGTGGAAAACCAGAAATTAGGACAGTGTTGAAAATAATTTGATAGATTCAACTTTGGATATTTCAATTTTGAGGTGCTTCTAGGACATTATGCTGAAAATGTACATTAGATAGTAGCTAATGTGAGACTCAAGTGCAGCAGAGATATTGGGGGTTGATTGAGGAATCATCTGTTTAGAAGTAATCACTGAAGTCATAGCAATTGGCTATGGTCACCAGCACAGAGAGCAATGAGAAGAAAACCAAGAGACCTGAGGTTCTCACTTTCTTATGAAAATCTATTCTTGGCGTTGAAGGGAATATAACTAGCGAAAGAGACAGAGGAGGAGCAGACAGACATCGTGTTTAATAATACTTCATTAATTGACTGGGGAGGAAACAACAGGAGATAGTAGTATTATGGAGCCAAAAGACTTATGTCTAAGGCAAAGGTCAACCCATGTCAAATGATGCATAAAGACAGAGATCAGGACTTAGAAAAAGCTATTGTCCTTGGTAAACTTAGAAAGAACTAATTAGAATACAGTGGTGGAGGTGCTGAGTGGCTAAAGTAGTGGAGATAGGAAGTATAGGCTACTCTTATGGAAGTTTAGCTGTGAAAAGGAGAAGTTGTTGCTAAGCTGGTAGTTGAAGGAGCAAGTTCAAGGAAAACATTTTTTGGGGAAAATGAGCCTATTTGTAGGTAGAGGGAAAGGATCCAGTATAAAGAGTGATGAAGGGGGAGATGGAGGAGGCAAAGAAGGGGACATGAGAGAGGAGAGTGAGAGGGAAGAGGAGAGGGCAGGAAGGGGAAGAGAAAGAGAGGAGGGAGAGAGAAAAGGAGAGAGGAGAGGAGAGGAGAGGAGAGGAGAGGAGAGGAGAGGAGAGGAGAGGAGAGGAGAGGAGAGGAGAGGAGAGGAGAGGAGAGGAGAGGAGAGGAGAGGAGAGGAGAGGAGAGGAGAGGAGAGAGAGAGAGAGAGAGAGAGAGAGAGAGAGAGAGAGAGAGAGAGAGAGAGGAGAGAGAACGAGAGAACAAGAACAGTGTATCTCTACATTATCACCCATGTGACCTTAGACAAATTATTGACTTTTCTGGGTCTCAATTTCCTCATCTATAAAATGATGGGGTTATATGACCTTTGTTATCCCTACCAAATCTAAACTATAATTCTATCAAAGGACTTTAGAGATGATCCAATTTAACCTCCCAATTATTTAGGTAAGGAAGGAAACTGGGGTTCTGAAAGGTAGGATGACCCCTCTTTCTTCCGGATGACCTAGGATCATAGAACATACCGCCAGTGCTATTGTACTCAGGCTGAGGACGTTCATTAGGCATTCTCTCATCTCTCTCATTTCACTTTCTCCAAGTTCAAAACTTTATCCTCTTCTCTTTTTTTTTCTCAGAGGAGAAAATAGCCTTCCTCTTTGGTAAGCCCATCCTTCTACACTGTGTGTATACTCATTTCTATTTCCCCCATCACCTCCAGGACTTGACTTCTTCAATTCTTCCTCTTTGTTTCTTTCTCTAGTTGTCTCTTTCTCTTTCAATATGCTCTCTGTCTCTGTCTGTCTCTGTGTGTCTCTGTCTCTCTGTCTCTGTCTCTGTCTCTCTCTCCTCTCTCTCTTTCAGACCTATGATTTTATCTTTTGCTATAGAAAAACCCACTGCCCAAACATCATTTAACCAGTAAATCTACAAGCATTTTGTAACTACCTATTATGTGTCAGGATGAGTGGATACTTAAAGGCACATAAGCTGCAGTTTGAAATAATCAGGGAATTTATAGGCTCTGATTCTCTAAGGGTCACACACAGTAAGTCTGTGTCTAAAGCAGGACTTAAGCCCAGATTTTCCTGATTTCAAAGTTTTCCCCCCCTCTAATCACCATATTGTACTACCTCCTCTCTATGAGTCTCCAGAAATCTAAAGCATTGGATTGTGATATATGGTCAGGAAAGAGGCAGGGATATCTGGTTTCAGAGCATGTTTTTAATTGGGTGATGGAATAACGTTGGCCCATCAGCTAGGGGAAATCTAGTCATGGTGTGCACAGACCCTTGTGAAGAAGCCGGTTTAAACTCCAGACAATGTTGGCTACTTAGTTCAGAAGGCAATTACAGTGCTGAATATGAATTAATTTAGAGTTGGAACAAAAAATGGTTAGGTAAAAATTGAGTGACTTAATTCTCCATCGAATATATCATCTCTATTAATATTATTAATTAGATTATGATTACTTTATATGTTTATTATAGATATAGAATATATAAATATATAAATATATAGATATTAATTATATAATGTTCATAATATATTATATATAAATTTAATGTTACATAAGTATATTCTATATAAATCTTATTGATAGCATATTAATTAGCTTAATAATCATATACATTTAAAAGGTCCCAAACTTCAAATCAAAGAAAAAGTCAAGTCCTAATTAATCTGACAAGAATACCCTTATCAAAAACACCCTAATAGTTAATTTTGATAACTTGGAATGATACTGTCACTCCTTTTTTTCTTTTCTTTTTTTTTTTTACAGCTTAACTTGTAGACTGAATGGGGTTTTTTCCATTTTTTTTTTTCAGGGCAATGAGGGTTAAGTGACTTGCCCAGGGTCACACAGCTAGTAAGTGTCAAGTGTCTGAAGCTGGATTTGAACTCAGGTCCTCCTGAATCTGGAGCTGGTGCTTTACAGACTGCATGTTTAGAGTTTGAATCTTACCTCAGTTACTGACCCTAAGAAGGACCCTTAACCTCTCTAAGTCTCAGTTTCCTCATTTGGAATATGGAAATAATGATAGCTATGGTTCCTGCCCCATATGATTGTAGTGATTTTCACATAAGTTAACAGTCAAGCACTTTGTAAAAAGAAAAAATCAAGCTTGGTGTAAAAATCAGGTATTATCAGGACAAAGCTATTAGTCAGGTTACAGGTGAAGGTTTATTGTTTTTCTTTTTCTTGATGGTGGAAATGGGGATTGGCATATGGCTTCATTCAAAGGTTTGTGGTTCTCCATCCCCAAACTAGCTGCACCAATCTGAGTTTTCCCCATCCATCCTCAAGTATGATGTGTCTGCTTTCCATCAGGCACTTATGTTGTACTCTCCCCCACCCCTTCCAGATTATCATTCTTTTCCATGTCAGTGGATTTTTTTTTTACATTAACTCCTACTCATTCTTCTTTGCTGGCTGCTTCCCCGTCTCCATGGAGACCTTCCCTTAATTAACCCAACAAAGGGAGAGGGGCAGCAATGGCCCAAACAAAGCAGGCAGCTGCTGAAGGAACAGGAGCCGAGGTGAGTGGGCAGCTTAGCGAGGGGGGTAAAAACGAAAGGAGAGAGACACCCAGACTCTGGATGGAACAGTCAGGGGGAGCTCTTGAAGGAGATATGGAGAGGGTCCCAATGGCTCTTAGCCCCAGCAGCAGCACCCCTTAACCCCCTCTGGTCCCAGGTTGTGACAGCAAAGCAGAGGCTGAGTCAGGATAAGCCTCCTTAGCTTGATCCTTGGAAAGAGAGGGACATTGGGCTCACCTGGGGAACTGAAAGGATGGGAAATAGGTGCTGTGCATGGGCATGTGGACCAAAGTGGGACTTGGAACCAGCTGCTTAGCCTGATGAGACTTCCTCATCTCCTACACCTTCATTGTCATCTTAAGTGCTTTTCCTTCTTTCTGTCCCAAAATATGAATGGGGATAGAGTGGACCTGTGATTATATGGGTATTGGAAGGAAAAAGTGCCTTCTGGCAATGCAGGTCAGCATCCTCTCTCCAAATTAGTCACAGTGTTTCTTAGAACTCTGAAAGGAGAAGGATTTGCTCACGTGTAGCCAGCCTCTATCACAGGCAGAACTTAAACTTAGATCTTCCTGACTGAGGCCAACTCTCTATCCACTATACACAGTGCCTCTCACATCCCCAAATACATTCCTACATGCAGACACATACATACACACATGCCCACACACATACACACAATATATATACACATGCACACACAAATAAATACTCACATACAATACATACAAACACAAATAAATAGATATGCACACATGCACACAAATACATACACATACATGCATACATACAAATACACATATACATGCTTCCTTCTTTAAAACAAGGTGGTCTTTTATGTTTGTTCCAACTCTATAGCCATGATTCTAGGATCTTTCTTCATTGTTTCTGGCTCCATAAGGTTGCTCTCTTTGGTAAGTGAGGCATGCCTCTATCACTTGGAAATTTGGATGTACATTTGGATTCACACTGAGTGTTCACATGTAATATGAGTGTAAAAAGGCTACCTGAGAAGGGTGACCTTGGAGTCAGACATATAATGACCTGGTAAACTTATGAAAGTCGCAATTTCTAGGTGCCCCAGACGGCTCTGTAAGACTATCCATCACAGGCAAGATGCCCACCTGCAGATCAGCATTCAGTGGAGAGTTTTCCACAACTATGAAATCAAAGATCTGTACTCCCGTTCCCCTTTCCCCCTCCCAACTGTCAATGGCTTTCTGAGGCAACAGTAGGGCAGTGGATACAGAATTGGTGTTGGGGTCAGGAAGAACAGGGGTCACATCTTACCTCTGACACATACTGGCTATCTGACTGAATCGGGTCCTTTTAACCCCTCAGTCCTCTGGGCAACTAAGATTAGAAGTACAAAAGTAGACATTCATATGCTTTGGTGGAAATTCTTTCCCCACCTCTTTGTTTTACTACACCATAGAAAGCAGAAATTTGGACTATAAATAGTTTGTAAAGTGACATGCAACCACAGAACATCCTTGAGCAGTGGGAAGCAGTGGAAAGAGCTAGATTCTGAGTCAGTAGAGCTAGGTCTTAACCTCATCTCTGCCACTTAATAATAACATGACCCTGAAAGAGTCCCTTAATAACTTTGGGGGGGGTGTCTCAGTTTCCTCATATGTAAACTGAGTTCTAGATGATTTCCCTCGTTTCTTTTAGCTCTAATTATAAGATTTTTTCCCCCACATAAATCTTTCAAAATATGACTCCAGTTCAGAAGCCTTCACAATAGTTGTAATATTGTAGACCCAGTTTTTGGATCTTAACTGCAAATGAATAGCCAGTCTGTTGAGAAAATGAACCAGACTCACATGTTCACAAAGTTGTGTCCTGGGTATTGACATTTATTTCTAATTAGATTGTGTTATAGGAAATAACATCTGATTAACAGGGGATAAATAAGATTTAATTGGAAGAAATTGGGGGGTTTGGGGATGTTTTAAAACTGACCCTGGAGGATAGTCATGATTAGACTGGTATTTGCAGTAATGGTAAGTGTTTGGTTAACCCAATATTGTGTTTACTTTTCTTTATTTACAGCTTTCTACTGAATTTAAGGCTGCAAAGGATTTGGGTTTCCAAGGAAATATGCCCTTAATGCTGTAAGATGCATTTTAGAAACAAATGGAATTTAAATGAATATTGAGTGTGAACATCATTCAAGTGTGAACTGTATTCATAAGGTATTTCCCCCCCCCCTAAAGATTGTGGGTTAAGAAGGTTTGGCACAAAATCTACTCCTGTAGCTGGGTGGGGGTGTGTGGCTAGATTTCCTGTAATTTATGTTTGAATGGTTTTTCTCAGTTCAATGGAACTCTGCGTGTAATTGCCTGATAATTTGTGTTATTATTAATCTACTCTTTATACTTGGTTTTTACAAAAGTTCGTGACTTGTTAGAAAGTGCTTGTTTTGCTAAAAGTCTTGAATAGTGGGTAATATGGGTTATCAGCTTATACAGAGCACTTACAGATAATTATTCAGTCTACATCTCCAGGTGATATATCATTGGAGAGTGATCAATTTCATGTTTACTTGAACACATATTTAATCTCCCCCCATGTTCCAAGAGAATTTTATTTGGAAGCTAAAAATAATTCATTTGCATAACTGATCTATATAAAACTTGCTTTCCAGATGGACAAATTAATTCTTCTGCTGTTCTGGTTTGAATATGTTTTTCAGGTAAGAGACTACCCTGAGTATACAACTAACCACAGAGTAAATATGTTCAAATCTTTTTTGTTGACCTAGAGATAGTGAAAAATAATAACCCTTGAGATTGCTAAACAACCTTGGTAATAAGCAATGAAACATGTTGTCCAAGTGACATGTAAAAGCTGAAAAAATGTTTTCTTAGGAAAACTTGGACTTTTTGATAAATTATGGGAAGCAGTATTATATCACTTGGAAGAATTGTTATTTAAATGACATTAACATAAGTACTTATGTTCTACACTGGCCTTTGATAATTATCTTCCGAGTAGTATGTTCATTCTGTTGATAGTAAAAAGAAGAAAACATTCTGAATGTAAATTATCAACTTATAAATTTGGTAGATCTGCTATAAAAAATTCAATATAAACTGGCTTTTCTTTTGAAGATACAAGATCCTTTGCCTTGCTTCCTGTGCAGGCCATTGAGATGCCAAAGATATCTCAAGTCTCTGGCACACAGTCCCATGAGGAGTGAGTGGCCTTACTCTTTGCTACCCTCTGCCACTTTCAGATTCTCTCTACCACAGTCTCTCCTTTGAAGTTCATACCATAGAATCACAAAGAAGCAAGAAGCTCAGAGTTGAAAGGGACGTTAGAGACCAGCTTCTCCCTTAAAAAAAAAACCACACCACATTTCCTCTGAGAAAGAGTCATCTAGCCTTTGCTGCAAGACTTGGTTGAGAGGAAACTATCACTCAACCAATCAACAAGCATTTATTAGGTACCTATTGTTTGACAGGCATTCCATTGAGGATATGATGATGAAAAAGAAACCATCCTTGCCTTTACAACAGAACTCAGGTTCTATTCCATCAACCCATACACATATGAATATATGCAAAATATATGCAACATAAATACAAGGTAATTTAGGTGTAGGGTAATGGGGACACAGATCAAAAAGCCTCATAGAATATGTGTTTGATCTGAGTTTTAAATGAAACCACTAGTTTTCCCAGCTTAGAGAGGTCTCTTCCTCAAAAAATTTCTTAAAACACTTCTGGATCTCAATTTTCTCCATTATATTCTACTTATTTGTAAACATGCTTTATTCTTCTTATTAAATTGTAAGCTTCTTGGGGCAGAGACTATATTGTTTTCCACATTTGTATCTTCAGCTTAGTAAATGTTTATTGAATTGAATTGAATTGAACAAATATTTAACTACAGATTGCTCTGTTAACAACATCCATGTCAGCTAAATGTCTAAGCTGTTTTGCTTTTCTAAACAGGCATGGAAAATATTTGTGAAATATAAACTGGCATTTGGTTTTGAATCATGAGCAAGCTACCTAGCCAGTTTAGTATGATAGACTCATAGAACTTTAGGGATGTAAAAATGTAAACAACATTAGTACCGGTAGGAATGGAGACTGGATCTATTATTTCATTGGTAGAGGGAACTCTTAGATAAAGAAATGGCCTTTATCAAAGCAGATTAGCAACTTCTCTGAAATTTAAAGTCTTGGTGCAGTTAGGTGGCATAGTGAATGAAGCACCAGCCCTGAAATCAAAAGAACCTGAGTTCAAATCTGCTTTAGATATTTACTGGATGTGTGACCCTGGGCAAATTGCTTATCTCTGATTGTCTCACTAATGAATGGATGAATGGATGAATGAATGAATGAATGAATGAATGAATGAATGAATGAATGAATGAATGAATGAGTAAATAAAAACACAAAACAACTAAATAATCAATCAATCAATTAATTACTACATACATTTGAAGTCTGGATTGCCACTGAGTGGTTAGGTTATTTATCTAGCATCAACCAGCCAGTATACATCAGGGATAGAACTGAAACCCAGATCTTTCAGGCTTCAAGGTTGGTACTCTATCATATCATAGTAACAGCTAATTTTTTATATTGTACTTTACATACATGATACCATCTAATCCTCACAACAAATTTCTATTATTAATTAAGATCCCATTATTATTGTCACTTCTGAAATGAGGAAACAGATTCAGAGACATTAAATGACTTCTTCAAAGTCCCAAGCAAGGAAGTGTCTGGGGAAGGATTTTTATTGTTGTTGTTGTTATTGTTGTGTTGTTTTTTTTTAGGGCAATGAGGGTTAAGTGACTTGCCCAGGGTCACACAGCTAGTAAGTGTCAAGTGTCTGAGGCTGTATTTGAACTCAGGTCCTCCTGAATCCAAAGCTGGCGCTCTATCCACTGTGCCATCTAGCTGTCCCCAGGGAAGGATTTGAATGCGGGTCTTCTTGATGCTGAGTCTGGGGCTCAAGGCTCTATTTTATGCTGTGTCTCATACTGTAAATGATGTGCTTCTTTTGGACCTATCTCACTGTTCTTTTTGGATCAGTAAACATATAACCTTTGATATACCCCATTGTTTGGCCTCTCCCACCTCATAGGACAACAAGCCATTTGAGACTAGTTTCTTGGGCTCTTCAATTTTGAAGAGAGTTCTCTGGTTTCATGTATAATTGGGGATAACTCCCCAATCACTATGGTGGGTATTCTCTCCATTTGTGTGGATACCAGCCTAGGGTTACCTTAATAGTGCAATGAGGCACTAAAATGGGACTTTAGCAGAGGATGATTAATAAAAATGAAGAAAATTCATGACTGCCTTCTACTACTACAAAAAAAAAACCCTCAGGAATTCCCTTTTCTTCCTCAAAAAATTCCAACTTAAGCCTACCAAAGGAAATGCTTCTGGGACACAAAAAAAGACAGAAGAGTAAGATGTATAAAAGTGATTGGGCAAAAAAAAAAAGTGATTGGGCAGAAAAAATGAGCAAAATTTGCATGTATTCAATCATTTAAGTCATTTATTAAGACCCTACTGTATTCTGGGCACCATGCTAGGCATTGAAGATGCAAAGATAAAAATGAAAAGTTCCAACCCTCAAGGAATTTATATTATTTCATTGGAAACAACATATATACATATAAGTATATACAACATAAATAGAAGGCAATTTTAGGAAAAGGTACTAGCAACTGGTAGGGAGACTCTGAGAGTGCCTCACACATGAGGAGGCATTTGAGCTATGAGTACTGATAATTGATCTTTCAATACTCTACTGTATCTGTGCTCTCATTCCCTTGGTTATCCCTTCATTTCTGCAGATAGTAACTCATCCACACTTTCTCATCCTGTATTATCCTTGCTCCTCTTGTTCCATAGATCCCCCATAGAGGATATGCCAAATGTGTGGGAGGGTTTTCTTTTAGGTTATTTTATATTTTGTGGGCAACACTTTGTCCATCTTCTTGCAGTTGCCATGTGAGTTGCCCCCCCCCTCTTCTTTTCCACTTCTACAGCTCCTCATCAGTGGGATGTCCTTTCCTCACTTCACAAGTGTAGGTCATGCAGTCTTGACAATTGCTATTAAGATATGTGAAGGAGCTGTGATATCATCAACATAATGACATGTGAACATATATAGTGATCTATGCACACAATTTTGCTTTTCCAGAACAGATATGAATTAAAGTGATGTGACTCTTCAGCTCTTCCTTCTTTTAAAAGTTATTCTTCTGGAAGTGTAGAAATGTTTTGTTATCATCTTCTCAGGTGGTACATAAGTCTGATGACCTGTCAAATTATCTCTCAGTTTTATTAACCTCAATTCAGTACATTATTGATGACATTAAAGCTTAAAAAATAATGCCCAACACTATGAAAAATGGAGTCTTTTTTCTTCCTTATTCTCATTGTCTTTTTTCCTTCCTTCCTTCCTTCCTTCCTTCCTTCCTTCCTTCCTTCCTTCCTTCCTTCCTTCCTTCCTTCCTTCCTTCCTTCCTTCCTTCCTTCCTTCTTTCCTTTCTTCCTTCCCCTCCTTCCTTGCTTTCCTTCTCTCTTTCCTTCCTTCTTTTTGAGATTGGGTTTCCCTATGTCCCATAGGCTAGAAGTGCAGTAGCCACTCAGCCCAATTCTATGCTTGATCAACATGGAAGTTTTGACTTGCTCTGTTTCTGACCAAGACTAGTTTATTACTCCTTAGGCAGGCTGGTGACTCATTGCTTCTTGAGGCCTAAATTATAGGTGAACACTTAGTGTGGACACCCAATTAATTTCAGTCCTACTTTAACTCAGAACTCCTGAGCCAAAGTGATCCATCAGTCTTAGCCTCCTTGGTAGCAAGGCCTTCAGATGCACAGTACCATACCTGACTGGATTTAATGTCTTTGTCCAACACATTCCTGCTAGACATTAGGTAAACCTTGGGTGGGTTATCTCTTTTTCTCCCTCATTCTGCAATCTCAGCAAGACCAAGCATTCTTAACATTTTTTGTGTGTGTCATGGATTCCTTTAACAGTTTGGTGAAGCCTATGGTTTTTAGAAAAAAAATGTGTTTTTCCAAATGATAATTGATGGACACACTAAATTTTAGTTAGCAATTAATGAAAATAAAGACTTTTTTTCTCATCTCAGTTTATAGATTCCCTGGAATACATCCAAAGACCATGTAAAGAACCTCTGGATTAGGCTATTTATAGGCAAAAGACAAGGAGGCTGAAATTTCAAGATCTCCCCAATGGGAGAGGAATCATGACTTTATTACACTATTTTCCAAAGACAAGTCTGCAGCTCTGTCATTTGTGTGCCCTACAGACAAGTCATTAGTTTATAAGGTTTTCCTCTTCACTTTCTCCTAGACCTTAATAGTAGAAGAACTATCTCTATATCTCCATCTCTATCTATACATATATACATATGTATATATACACATATATATATACATAAACACACATATCCACATCCACCAATACATATATACATACATACACACATATATAAGTATATGGCTTTCACCTCCTTTATGTTTATGTATATATTTATATATAGTTATAAATATGTATGTGTATATCTATGTGTGTATATATTTATATATCTATATTTGTTATCTATCTGTCTATCTAAATCCATTTCTTCACTCTTTCCTATTATTAAAGAAGTAGGATTATCCCGAGGATCCCACATATCTTTACAATCAAGATATTTGCTCCAAGATTTGAAAAAGAGATTTTTGATTCATTTCAAAAAGTTTTTATGCATCAATTCCCTCATTGTGCTAATAATTAAGTAATCAAGAATACATTTGCTTAATTTTGTCAGCATTGCTTTTGTTTCTGGTGCAGACTTCTAAGAGTTTATATTGTGGGCCAACACGAAAGCAACCTGCAACCATTTTTGCTGAATGGAGTGAGTTTCCTAAAGGAGGAAAGCCTGAGTATTATTTTTTAAAATACCAACCAACCAAAGACTTCAATAAAAAAGTAAGGCATTTATCTTTCAGGTTTCTTGAGTGTTTAGTGTGGTGTGACTTTGTTTAAACAAAGCAGCACGGTGGGAGGAAATGAATCTAGAGCCCGACAACCTAGTTCAAATCATACCTCTGACAAATGTGAGACCCTGGGAAAGGGTCTCATCTTCCTATGCTCCAATTTCCTCAGTAATCAAATGATGGGGTTGCGCCAGAAGACCTCTAAGGTCCCTTCTAGCACTGAATCTATGATACTTTGAAAGAACAATGAACATAGATTTTGTTTTAATCATGCTGTCTCTTCTTCCGTCCTTTCTTCAAATCAGACTTATGATTTCATTGGCATAAGGGATATTCTGTGAGTTATTTACCTACCAGTTCAGAACCACATGGGCTTTGCACTTGATAGTTTTAAAGAGTTGCCTAGGGTGATAAAAGGTCTTACTTCCCTCCCCCTCCCTCAACCACTACCTGTCAGAGGAAGAACTTGAACTCAGGTCTTTATAACTCCATGACTAAGTCTCTATGCACTGTACTTTACTTCCTCTTGCTATAACCCTTAGAATATCTTTATTTTAGAAATATAGTTATATAAAGCACTATTAAGATGTCCATGAAATATGTCACAACAATTAATTTAATGGGTTAATTTAAACAGTAAAGCTAATATGTTACATATTTTTATATGAATATGATATCCTGAACATTTATTTCACAGGTTCTTTCAGAATTGATGTAGCATATAATTAACCACAATATAAATTTCTGGTAATGTGATCATGCCCTATACATCCTATTTCTCTTCCTATATTTTCCCAAAGTGAATGAAAAGTCCATGTGTTAAATCATTATTGAACTTAGTTCCTTATATACATTTTTCTAATAGAATTAACCTCATCAATTTCTAGAATGTCAAAAACATTTCTGCAGAACAACACAAGCTTCATAAATCTATAATAACACTAGAAGAAAATGAAGAATATAATGTCATTATACAGTCAGTACGAAAAGGGGAAATTTTAAGTGCAAAATCATTCAGGACACGTAAGTAAAGCAACATTTACCTAATTCAACCATATAGGAACTAAGGATTCAGGTACATTTGACAGCAAACTGTTATTTATTTGATGAACGATTCACTAATGGTCCAAAATAAAACAGTGATTATTTTTTCAAATTTCTGACAGCCACAATCTGTTCTACTATTTTAAGAATATTCTAAACTGAATCAATATAAAGCTTTTCATTTTGTCTGTTTGCTATAAAGAATAATACGGGAAGATGGTATATAAAAGAAAGTGGAATCACAACATCATGGAATTGGAAGAGACTTTGAACATAGTCTAGTACACCATCACAGCCTGTGGAGTGTTTCCTACTGCAGGATCCATAGGATCAGAGATTTCATGTTAGAAGAGCTTTCAGGAACTATGTAGTTCAACCCTTCATTTTATACATGAGAATTTGAGACCCAGAGCAGTAAAATAACTTGCCCAAGGTCACATTAAGTTACAAAGTAGGGATCTGAATTCAGGACTTCTAACTACAAATTCAGGGCTCCTTCCTCCATGACTTACTTCTTTATAAGTGACACTAAGACTCAAGGATTCCCACTTTATAGTCTCAATAGAGAGTGGGAAGGTACCTACCCTAGGGCCAAACTAGAACCTATATCCCCAAGATGCAATATAGCATTAGCCTCAAGGGTCCTGAGTATGACTAGATGTGAGGGTAATAGTATCATAGGTTCATAGATTTATAGCTGAAAGGGACTTTAAATGACATTTAGGCCCCCTTTGACAGATGATGAACCTGAAGCACAGAGATATTAAGTCATTTGTCCAGGTAATGTCTGAGGCAGAGTTTGAATCCAAGTAATTCTATCTCTAAGTCCAGTACTCTACTACTTTAACTTGGTGCCTCTCAACATTCCACGAGTATTTACTGTGCATCTTTTCTAAGCAAGCTATAGTACTAGACCCCTAGGGAAACATAAAAATTAAAATCTTAAAAAATTCTCCGGGGGCAGTTAAGTGGCCCAGTGGATAAAGCACAGGCCCTGGATTCAGGAGGGCCAGAGTTCAAATCTGGCCTCAGACACTTGACACTAGCTGTGTGACTCTGGGCAAGCCACTTAACCCTCATTTCCTGGCCAAAAAACAAATATTATTCTTAACAATCTGAGTTTTTCAAAGGTGGAATAGGGTGCCTTAATAAGTAATGGCTTCTCTCTCCTTGAAGGGCTTCATGCAGAGGCTGAATGATTATCAGTATGTTTTTGTGAAGACATCTTTCAGGTCTGAATTGCACTTGAGGTCAATTTCAGATCTCAAATTCTGTGATTTTGTGAACTCGTTCAACTTGTTCATATCCTAATTTACATTATTCATCAGGTTTCTATTTTGTAAATTAATAAAAAATATTTCTCATTGAAGTATTATCTCATGATTTTATATATGTTTATTTGCTCTTTTACTCTTCTGCTGCTTTTTTGTTGATGATTTATTTTTCTTGATATTTTCAGGTGGGATCTCAAATAACAACATTAAAGTCCTTGTGACAAGTACAAGTGTTTCTTTTAACTGGAGTACTTTGCCCCATGACTTTTCAGTTTCAATATCTCTTAATAATTCATCTCAAAGCATACAGAACAATGTAATGTTTTATGAATGGGGCCATTTGGAACCTTCAACCTTATACATTTTCAAATTTGAATTTAAACAGCTGCACTTGGATTTTGTAAATGTGTTTCAGAGACTGGATATTCATGTTGAAACAGGCAAGTATCTCTTTGATTTGATTTGATTCAATGTTTGATAGCTGATTTTAACCAGTTTTCTTATTGATATCTTTCATTTTTACTTTACTTCCTTTCCAAATATATTCTTACCTCTTTCCTATCTAAAGAGTCATCCCTTGAAAAAAGAAAAAAAAACAGACCTGCAAAACTAGTCAATTCATTTATAGGTTTTGACTTCCTGTTTATTGTTCAACATTTTCAGTCAAACTTCTTTTTGATGAAAAGAAGGAAGTGTATTTTTTAATATTTTCTTGAGTACCAACACTGTTCTTTATAGTTACCCAATATTTGGTTTGATTTTTATTTCTTTTTTTTCTCTCCATTTAAATTGCTAGAGTCATTATGTATACTATTTTCCTGATTGTGCTTATTTGACTTTGTATTAGTTCATGTAAATCTTCCAAAGCTTCTCTATATTCTTTATATTCATCATTTTTAAGGTACACTGATATTCATTGTATTTTATTCCAATTGGACATTTTTATGATGGGAATCTACCTTGTTTCCCATTCTTTGCTGCTACAAAAGTACTACTAAAAATATATGGGACCTTTTGATTATGTTGTCCAGTGGATACTTGATCTTTGAGTATAGTTTAGCAGTGGCATTGCTGAATCAAAGGGTATGAGTATTTTCATCACTTTTTTTTTTTTGCAAATTCCAAGTTACTTTCCAGAATAGTTGAATCAATGTACATGTCATTTTTTTTTCAATTTTAAAGAAGGTAATGAAAATATTCTGGGCTATCTCTTATACATCTAGATAGGGCCATAGTTAATTATTTTATATTGGAGATAGGCTGACTCTTCTCTTTAATTTATCTTGGTTAGCCAGGGTTACCTAGGGTATATAAAGGAATTTAATTTATAAAAGTGAATTAGTAAAAGAACAACCACAACAACAACAACAACAAGTGAATTATCAAAGTAGTTTGGATAGATAAGGTGATAATAATGACTGAGAAATGAAACCTTTTATTTTTCATTGAATTATTTCTCTTCCTCCACTTCCAAAGAATAGAAGAAAAATTCTATTCTCATGTTCCCTGATATATTGTGCTAACATGAGAGGGATGCATGAGTGCTGAGCTAACTACAAAAAAGATGACTTGAAATAGTCCCCATTGATTGTTATTTGTACTCAACTTAGTATGGCTCTTTATGTGGCTGGCAAGGCTGAAGAGTCACGGTTGATTATCTGAAAGGTGAACAAATCTGAATTACATTGTTCGAAGCACAAAAAGAATTATGAAAGAAAAAAAAAACAAGAAACAGTTCACAAGGAACATTATGTTTTTAATTCTCTAAATTGAAAACAGGATAATTCACTAGCTAACTAGCCAGCTAGCTAGATGGCAGAGAGATAGATGATAGGAATAGATAATGATAGAATAGATGATAGAAAGATAGATGAGGGGGCAGCTAGGTGGCACAGTGGATAAAGCACTGGACCTGGATTCAGGAGGACCTGAGTTCAAATCCAGCATCAGACACTTGACACTTACTAGCTGTGTGACCCTGGGCAAGATACTTAACCCTCACTGCTCCACCAAAAAAAGAAAGAAAGAAAAAAAGAAAGAAAGAAAGAAAGATAGAAAAATAGTGGATTTATTAAACACTTAGCTCTGAGGATTAAATACAAGTAAGCAAGGAGCTTACATTTTAATGGCAGAAGACAATACAGAAATGAAGGATAGAAAGGACAGGCAAGAGGCAGGATATCCATAGCGAGCAATGTGTTGAAGAGATAGTTGAGCAGTGTCATGGAGGACTGGTCCTGGGCAAGCTAAATACAGATCACTTATCAGAGCTGGGGAGACCCTGGATTCCACTGGGAGAGAAATAAGAATTAGATAAAAATATTTAAAGCCTCTCTTCAACTCCCAGAGAAGTTGGTAAGGAGAGAAACAATAGTAACTGGAGGCAAAAAATGTGGGAATCTATAAATGAAAGTCCATTCAGAAAAGAATGTATTCTTTTAACAATCTATATAATGCTTGAATTTAATAAAGTCTTTGAGTACTTGACCCAAATCAGTTTTAATAATTCTATTTGCAAAGGAACAATTGAAAATAAATAACAATAACATGTTTTTGTTTGTCAGAGGTTCCCATGGCTATTTACTTTATGTTAAGAGCTTAAGAAAGATTAGATCACTTGCCTTTCTAAAGGCTTACCTAGGTGACATAGTAGATAAAGCACCAGCCTTGGATTCAGGAGGACCTGAGTTCTAATCAGACCTCAGACACTCTATACATACTAGCTGTGTGACCCTGGGCAAGTCACTAACCCTCATTGCCCTGCAAAAAAAAATAAAAAAAGATTTTACAAATTTGCTACTTTTCTTTATATTCAGGTTCCTGCTCACCAGAATGGGTTGCATTAAAAAATAATTGCTACAGATTCAGCAAAGACAGCCAGCCATGGAATGTGGCACAGAAAGTCTGTAATATACCTTTCTATTCAGCACACCTTGTTGATATAAAAAACGAAGAAGAAAAGAAATTTATATATTCTTATCTCAGGAAAGCTAACCAAATAATAACTTGGACTGGTCTTAATGATATAAAGGTCAGTATATGAATTATTTTCCATACCCAGCAGTATTTGGTAGTGAGTGTCTACTTAGAGAGGCATCAGGACAGAGAGAAATAGAAGGGCTGGTCTTAGAGTTGGCAAGATCTGAGTAAAAGGAAGCCAACAGAAACAACAACAACAACAACATTTATATGTAGTCCATTAAGGTTTACAAAGTCCTATAAATGTTACATGATTTGATCCTCACAACTACTCTGGGAGGTAGGTATGATTTTTTTCATTTTACAGTTGAGGAAGCAAAGGCAAACAGACATTAAGGAATCTGTCAAATGTCATGCAACTAGCAAGTGTCTGGAGCAAGATTTGAATTCAGTTCTTCCTGACTCCAGGATTAGCATTCTATCCACTGCAACACCTAGCTGTTTCCATTTCCAAAACTAATAGTTACAATGGAAACTATTAGATTTTAGGAAATAATTTTGATACCATTAAATGGAAGTGGATATATGTTTTTTTGTGTTTTTTTTCTTTTGCGGGGCAATGAGGGTTAAGTGACTTGCCCAGGGTCACACAGCTAGTAAGTGTCAAGTGTCTGAGGCTGGATTTGAACTTAGGTCCTCCTGAATCCAAGGCTGGTGCTTTATCCACTGCACTACCTAGCTGCCCCAATATATGATTCTGATATAATTTGACTGAGCCCTAAGGAAAGAACCACTGATGAGAGGCAGTATGATGGTGTAGTGCATTTGGATTCAGAGCACTTACTGTCTACATGACCTTTGGAAAATTTCTTAGCATCTTTGGATCTCAGTTCACTAATCTGTAAGATGAAGGAGTGGACTAGAAATTACTGATCTCAAACTCTATTAGAAAGGGAACACTGTCAGCTGTATGTTGACTTAGAAAACCACGAATTAACATTATCTATGCTGTATTATATTTTTATTTGTTAAACATTTCCCAATTACATTTTAATCTGATTCGTGTTTTCCGGCTATTTATGTGTCTGCAAAATATAAGTTTGATACTTGTGTATTAGAAAACCCCTAATAACCCTTCCAGCTCTAACTCTGTGATCTTCTAGGCATAAAATTAAAATCTTTAGAGACAGAATATTGTAGATCTAGAGGGAACTTCAGAAGGCATCTAGTCCAAACTCCATATTTTGTAGATGAGATTGAGACCTAGAGAAGTTAAATGACTTGCATAAAGTTACACAAGTTAATGTCAGACTAGAATTTGAACCAATATTCCCTGACTCTAGACTCAGTGCTCATTCCAGTATATCTTACTGCCTTCCTAAGGACCACAAGAGATGGTCTGCATACTTGTGAGAACCATAAATGGAAAAGTCCATCAGTGTTATTTCTCAGATGGAATGGGGTGACATGGAGTTATGTGTTACCCTTTGTAGTGAGTGAATTGGTTACTTAAATCCTAATGATCTGGTTGCCCTAAAATAACTAGAGCTCCTGGGAATTATTTAGTAGCTGAGACTGCTGGTATGTGTGTGGGAGGGAAAAGAGTGGGGAAGGGAAATATGCTGGTGGATTGAATGAGATATTTTAAATACACGGTTTAGAACATGTCCTAAGTGAAAACACAATATCCAATTTACATTTAAATTGGTTTAATTAATCTGTACCTTTTATTACAGAAAGAAGGTCACCCCTTGTGGACAGATGGATCTTATTATAGCCTTAAGAAAGATGAAATCTTTTCTTTCCCACTGCTACCAAAGAATGAAACAGACTGCTATATTCTGCAGCAAAATGCTACTGGATCCAACTACTTCTTTACAGGGTTTTTCTGCTATGTCCCTTTGCCATATATTTGTGAATATGAATGTAATTATTTTCATTCACATTCTTCCATACAACCATTTATTAATCTGGCTGTTTATAAGTTTAAATTGTATGATTTGTGATTGTTAAAAGATTAGCCAAATTAAATTTTCCAAAATTATATCTTCCAGTACCTTCATTACCAGAGAATTTTGTGTTCCACGTGAAGGATGTTGGAACAACCCAAGTTGTCCTTGGTTGGAAGAGCTTGAAAAAATGGATGAAATTTGGATATAAGCTGGTCATTAAATATTATTTGGAAAATTCTAATGGACAGTATTTTGAGACTTTGCCTCTAAATTCAACTGAAAAAACAATCATACAACTGTCCCCTGGACATCTTTATAGGTTTTTACTCTTAGCAAAGAATCCATGGGAAGCCCAGATTGCCCTAAGTCCAGTTCTGATAGTAGAGACACGTAAGTTACAAGGAATCTGGGAATATTATTCTGCAAATATTTAAGAGATAATATCAACAAGTATTTCTTGAATGTTTACTATGTGTTTGGCATGTGTTCAGTGCTGGGAACACAAAAACTTTCTTCCCTCAATGGGTTTACAATCTAGTTGAAGACAGGACAGAAATATAAGATTAATAACACTATTAAGTGAATGGTATAGACCAAAAGTTTTTGTGTTCCCAGTACCTAGAATATAATAAATACTTTTTGATTAACTGAATGAATGATAACAAATTCCACTTTCATATTTTTTTGTACTATTGCCATAGGCCTTTTTTTTTTTTTTTTCAAAAAGACTCCTTGGGGCAGCTAGGTGGCACAGTGGATAGAGCACTGGCCCTGGATTCAGGAGGATCTGAGTTCAAATCCGGCCTCAGACACTTAACACTTACTAGCTGTGTGACCCTGGGCAAGTCACTTAACCCCAATTGCCCTGAACCCCCAAACAAAAACAAAACAAAAACAAAAGACTCCTTAATCTGATCACCTATTGAACAAATGAGCACTACATCATATAGCTTTGAGCTGTGACTTTGAGATCATGTAATCACCCCCACCCTGACTCATTTTACAGAGAAGGAAACTGAACCCCTCTGATGTTAAGTGACTTCCCCATGGTCACATAATAGTAAATGGCATAATTGGGACTGAAATTCAGGATTCACATTCTAAGTCCAATATACTTTCTATGGCTAGATCTAACAAAAAAGGTCAAGAGGAAAGTGGAGAACAATGTAATACAGAGAACAAAGAAAAAGATGTTGGTGAACTCTATGTTTGGAATAAAAGCTAATAATAAGAAGAACTACATTTATATAGTCCCTTACTGTTTGCAAATAATTTGCCTATATTATCTCATTTTATCCTTATAACATTCCTGTGAGGTAGGTGCTATTAATATCCTCTTTTTAAAGATGATAAAACTGAAGTTGAGAGCAGCTAAATGATTTGCTAGTGTCTGAGGCAGAATTTAAATTCAGGTCTCCCTGAATCTGTATGCAGTATTTTATCAACTATTATCTTCATCATGATGCTATACAACACAACAGAACACAGCATTATACAATTCCTTTCTTTTCTGGACTTAGCTACCATGCCACAACTTCTTACTGCCTACACTCCTGTGGATTTGAGGGTCATCAACATCATCACAGGGATAAAGAAAACCAGGGGAGAGTATGAGATCTTTAAGGGAGATAGAGCAGATAGAGAAGAAAAGAGGACTGATGACTGAGTCTTGGGATGCAATCACATTTATGAAGTGGGAAGTTCACTCCACAAAGAAGAGAATTCATGGTCAAAGAGGAGAACCAGGACTGGGTAATAGCTTAAAAGCAAAGACAAGATAAAGTTTTAGGAATCAAAAAGATGGCTAACCATGAAGAGTTGAGAGGGAAAATGTCATTAGATTGGCAGCAAGGGAGCTTAATGTTTTGGAAGCCAGATTTTTATGCATTAAGGAGTTAGTGGGTCATGAGACTATAGAGGTCATGAACTGAGAACTCTCCTTTGGAAGGTTTTCTAACAAAACTAAAAGGAAGTAGAGTATGCTTAGTGGAGAGGCTAATTCAAAGTTCATAGAATTACAGAGGTAGTAATTAATTAAGAGACCTTAGAGATCATCCAGTACAATCAACTCACTTTACTAGTAAGGAAGCACCAAGCAAGAGCAACAAGAAGATTTTATGAAGTAAGTGATTCCTGTGACTGCCCTGTTTTGTTGTGCTGGAAAGAGAACAATAAAAGCCAAACAGACCCCTTCCTTCTAGAAGCACAACTTGAACACAGATAAAAGCAAAACACAAGCATAATAAAACAAATTAATTTTCAGGGATAAGGGCAATCAGGATAGGCATTCCATAGGAGGTTGGACTTGAAATGAGTTTTGAAAGAAGCCAAGGTTTCTACAAGGAAGAGATGAGAAGGTTGCATATTCAATGTATGGGGGAAAGGGAGAAAAAAATATTTTTGAGATCAAGGAAGACTGCTATGTGTGTAGGTTTTGGAAAAAGGAATGAATCGAAAGGAAAAAGGCTTAAAGGTCTAAGAATGTAATAATAATTAATGAAACAAGGTCCCAGTGGAGATAAGACGCAATGGCAAAGGGTGTAGGAATAGTGCGCTTTTTTGCAAGGCAATGAGGGGTTAAGTGACTTGCCCAGGGTCACACTGCTAGTAAGTGTCAAGTGTCTGAGGTTGGATTTGAACTCAGGTCTTCCTGGATCCAGGGCTGGTGCTTTATCCACTGCACCACCTAGCTGTCCCTGACAGTGTCTCTTTGATGTATAAATGCTATGTGAAAATAACTGAGTTATGACATCTGAACAAATTAAACAAGCATACATAAAATGAGCCTAATAAATATTATGATATTTCCATTTATAAAAATATAGTTAGTCCTACTCTGATACTTCATGGTAGCATGATGGTGAGCTGGGATTCTTGTATTCATGTGTGCAGATCACAAAGTCTGAGGGGTCTTACCAAGGTGAAAAGTTTAGAGCATGGATGTGGTGACTATATGTCTATTGTCTGAGAACCAGCTTAGTTAAGTTCAGCTAGGATCATCAATAGGGTGGCCCCCAAGGTGATCAAATTTTGACTCATTGTAAATCTTGAGTCAATATCAACTAAGTTACTAAAAGGTTAAAAATCTTCATCACTGAAGGGTGTACCAATCTTTAAAGAATTTTAGAGTTCCATTGTAGAGCAACAATTTGTCTTGCTCCCTGGACTTAGCAGATTTATTGATTATCATTATTTTTAAAATTTATCCTGGAATCTGTCCAGATCACTCAAAACTTAATTCTTTGCTTTAATATGAGTTTTTTCTTGATATTTTTGTTTTAATTTTGAACCACTGAAGTATAGTAATGCCATTTTGAATGAGAACATAAAGGGCTCTCTTCCTCCTATCCGCTCAAGAAATAATGAAGTGAAGAATAATTCTAGAAAATTCTTCCACAAAAAATTATTTTCTGATGCCTCCTTGTGAGGAGATAGAATTCTTGAAGGGTATATATTCACAAATTTGGATATCAAAGTATCTACAAGACAATATAATTACTCAAAAATATAAAGAATATTTTGAACTTTAAGTATCAGTACTTTTGATCCAATATATTTAACTAGAATGAACAAAAAATGGTTTAGGGTCACAATTATATTAGCTTTATACATCTAAGAGGAAAATATTAAATGCATTAAAATGAATGATGTTAGGACATGATAAATGATGTCAGATTGGGGGAGGGGTCTGGAAATGACCATTTGCATAAACTACATTTAATTTGAGAGCATACTGAATTATTAACTTAAATAAAGGATCCTCACTAGGGTTTTTGCTGGTCAAATTTAAATGAATTAAATTCACTTCATCATTTTTGTTCAGACATCTCTATTTATTAGACAGAATTTTAAAACATTTCATTTCCTTTCTTTTACTAGGCCCGTTACAAGCCAAAAATTTGATAGTCACACGTGTAACACCAGCAGAGATATTTCTGCACTGGGATCCACCAGATGATTTTTCGAGCACCTCTTTCCATCACTACTTTGTGACCATTTTGGATACTAAAGCCAATAAGTCAGAAGCACTGTCAGTGGAAAAAGGCAATACAACAACAATAATAGGAAACCTCAAACCTTATCGTCAGTACCAGATCTATCTTTTCAGTGTTGCAGAAAAAGGATCTTTAAGCTGCCTCGAGAAACCAGTATTAACCATAACAGGTAGCAAAGATCTGTCCTAGATTGGTATTTGAGAATATAAATCAAATGCAATTTTGATTTAAATTTAGTCATTTTATTTTCATCTAAAAGGATGTGCCTACTACTTTCAGTTAGTTTTATTTTTTCTTGCCCATTTCATTAAATTTTAAATCTTTGGTTGTAATTAAATCCAAAATTGAGTCATATTTCCCTAAATTATTTGTATATTATCCTGAGCCCGGTTTATTTTCATCATAAGTCTTATAAGAGTCCGCCCCAGTATGTAAAAATCATAAAATCTTAATGGTTGACATCCATCATTGTTTGCATTACATCAGATTGATGGTAGTCCCCACTAGATTGGCATTGGTGCAGCCTTTTGTGTAGCTAGTTTTATTTGGTTGTTTTCTTATGCAATATGGTCACTTTGACATTAGGTGGCAGTCTGATCCTAGGACCTGAAATCAGAAATGTTCTAATCCTCACTCTGGAATGGAGTGTGCATTTGGAAGAGATGCCACACTCACTCAATAAGCAGAATAAACATGTAATTATTTGAATGTTTTAAAATGAGTTTTAAGTGAATACTATTGGAAATATAGTATACTGCCTACTAATCCAAGGGCTGTATATTTATCTCGATTGCGTGAATTTGGGTGTTTTTTTGACCATGTCTGTCTCTGTCTGTCTCTCTCTCTGTCTCCCTCTCTGTGTTTTAGAATGTCCAGAAAGAGCATCCACATGGGGACAGGATTCTTCTTTTCTTTCTTTCAATATTAATAGTATTTTATTTTTTTCCAGTTACATGTAAAGATAGATTTCAACATTCATTTTTATAAGATTTGAGTTCCAAATTTTTCTCCCTCACGTTTCCCTCCACCCTCCCCAAGATGTCAAGCAATCTGATATAGGTTATAAGGACTATTTTCTGAGAAGTATGCTACTTGGAGAATCAACTCCCACTGGACTGATTTGGAGACCTTTGAAATTCTCAAATTCAAGAGGAAGACACCAAGGTTGGGAATGTCCATTTCTTAAGATCTCTAATCAATGACTTAAATTCAGGGAAACTAGAAGACATCTTAGAATTCATCTAATCCAGCTACTTCATTTTACAGTGTGGAAATATTTTGACTAGTCAGACCTGATTTGGGGGGACTAATCTGACTGGAGGACTAATCTGTGGACTGTTGACTGACAGGCTATCTGACTGCTATTAATTTAATGTGGGCCATTTATAAAGTTCCACCACACTGCTCCACTCCCAAAATTGATAAGCAAAAGATTAAGAAGCCTCTTAACTAAATAATCAAAGCAGAGTTTATTTATGTGATACTATTTAAACATAAAAATACAGGGAAATAAAATGTATAACCTGACTGCATTCTGGTGCTTCCACCTGCTGTCTCTGGAACTTTGTTAATACAATAAGGGCCTTAGCTGCCTCTTGCCTTAGGGTATGTTCCACTTTCACTACTCAGGTCCTTTATTTTAACTCTTTCACTTTGTCTGTCCCCCTGCTTCTAACTTTCGTCTTAATCTTCTGGCCTCCTTCTAGGGACTCTAGTCTCCGTTCCCTTAAAATCTTGTCAGTCCTCCTTTCTGTTCTTCTAATTTTGTCAGTCACCCTTTTCTGTCTAACTCCCAGGTCTACATATATCTTTCTTCTCTCCCATCAAATCTTGGGGGTTTTTTTTGGCGCCCCCACAGACCAAGCTAATCCGCCAGCCAGGGCTGCGGCTGGGGCTGGGGGGATGCTCGAGCATCACATGCCTCAGAACAGGCTGTGCCAGAGCCCGGCCTGGACAAGCCCAGGATCTCTTGGATAGATCCACTCAGGGTGGAGGGAAATGGGGGCTTTTCCCCCCCAGCTGTCTGATTTGGCGTCTCATACAGCCATGGGGCTTTTTTGGATCAGCTGAAGTGGAGGGGAAGGGGCACCAGCACCTCCACACAGAGAGACCCTGAGGGCCCTAAGCTTTCTAATCTCAGCCCAATGTAGGGTCCCCAAATCAAAATAAATTTCCACAACAGATAAGAAAGCTAAGGTCCACAGTATTAAGTAGTAGCAACAGCTACAAACAAACATTTCTTAAATGCTCACTACTGTGCTAAAGTGCTACCAAGACAAAGACAAAACCGAAATGGGAGGGTACTTGTCAAGAACCTTATATTTAATGGAAATAATTACTTTATAATTATTCTCCTCTCTCCTCCCCTCCTCTTCCTCTCCCTCTCCCTACCTCTCCCTCCGTGTGTCTTATTGTGTGTGTCTATATGTGTGTGTGTATATACAGCACATATACATGTGTAGTACATGTTTGTAGCTATTGGGTGAACCTTACAACTAACTAGTGTAAGTATGGGAGGGATAAGATCTCTCTCTATCTACCTATCTATATTTCTATTTTTAAATATTCATTTTCCCTTCTACATCCCCTATCTACTTAAAAGGAAGGAAGGAAAAGAGAAAGAAGGAAGGAAAAAAGGGAGGGAAGGATGAAGGAAGAAGAGAGGCAGGAAGAAAGGAAAAGAAACAATCTTTTTATCACATAAACAGTCAAAATAAATTCCCACATGGATATCAAAAAACACATACATTATTCTGCATATTAGTTCATCATCTCTCTGTCATGAAGTAGACAATGTTCTTTATCACCTCTGTGGAATCATGTTTGATCATTTAGTTCATCAGATTGGTTTTTTGGCTTTCAGAATTTTTCATCTTTACAACATTGATGTTATAGTATAGATTATTCTTTTGGTTCTGCTCAGGTTACCCTGCAGCAGTTCATAAAAGTAATTCCATTTCTCTGTGAAATTATTTTACCTCACTTCTCATAGCACCATTATATTACATTATATTTAAATACACTGATTTGTTCAGCCATTCTCAAATTGATTGATACCCCTTTAATTTCCAGGGTTTTTTTTTTAACATTCCCTTTCTTGCCATTGTAGTAAGCTTTACTAGGTACCTCCTATATTCTTCTAAAATGTTTCTAAATCTCAGGTAGAAATATTTTCCCCATAAGATGCCACTTGAGTTGAATCCTGGGACAGTTATGCCATAGTGCTCACCCAGAGAGTGATTCCTATGTTCCTAGTTAGGGGGGCAGTCCTGGAATTTGATCTTCTAAATGGTATTAATGGTTTTGAAAAGCAATTTAACTATGGTTTTCATAGATAAAGTTAAATAGTGAGTACAGGAATATATCTAAATGAAACAAACAAACAAACACAGGATGTTAACAGAATCAGAGGAACATGTCCAGCAGATTGGACAGACCTTCTGTGGAGTACCTTTGGAAAGACATAAGTATGATTTCTACAGGATGAGAACACATACATGGATTTGGCTGGTATTTGCAGAATGTAGAGAGAGTACCCATATTGTTTGAGAGAATCCATTAAAATGCCCAAGTATATAAACCATATAATTGATGATCATGTCTAAGAAATAATTGGAAAATTTCTGAAACAAATCCAGTCCCACCTGAATTTTTAAAAGAATGTTGAAGGAGCAATAGCATAGAGAGAAATGTTCAGGCATATCAAAAGCCACAAAGAAAAGCATGGGAATACCTAAGGAAATAAGCTTGACCTATTAAACTCAGTTTTCACAGTACAGCTTCTAGGGGGAAAAAAAGCACACCGAGGCTACCATGTAATGAAGCAACAGATCATATTTCTTTAGAGCATATTAGGGTTTATAGCATACTCTAAAAATAACACAGCAAATCAATAGAAGCATCATCCCTTTTTGATAGATGAGGAAAGTGAGGGTGAGTGGAAAAGTGCCTCACCTGGACTCACATGGCTAGGAAGGAACAGAGACAAGACTTGAACCTAATATTCCTGAAAGGATGAGTTAATAAGGTGTCCCCAGTTTCTAATAAATAGTTTCTTTTAGATATCAGAAAATAAACTCTGTAGTTTTAAATACATGACTTTATAAAGGCAACAATTACTGCTCTGCAGGTAACTATGTTTTAATTTATGATAGTTTCTCAGTAATATTCATGAATGTCCTTGTGTTCTATCAATTTAAAGTATATACATAGTTATAAATATATGTATATAAGTAATAACAATTATTTTTTGTGCTAAATTTCTTCCCCCCCCCAAATTTCTTAAAGTAAAAACTAACAATCAGGTGTGAAATTGACTACAATAAAAATGTATAGTGCATAGTAAGACCAACTCATATTCATGCATTCGTTCATTCATTTATCTATCTGTCCATTCATTTATTCATCCATTTATTCATTTATATTTTCTATATATCGATCCCATTTATTCTTTTACTATCAATTATTCATTCCATATTTATTTCACCCATCCATTTATTTTGTAAATCTTCTCCATTCATTTATTTATCTATCTGTTTACATTACTCACCTATTTATTTATCTGTTTTTTTGGTTTGTTTATGGCAGGTATAAGTCCTCCACAAATGTTTCTGCCAAACCTGCATGATGTAGGAGAGGACAGTATACTTCTTCAGTGGGAACCCCCACATTGATAGTTGTGAATTCTACATTCAAGCAAAAACTTTATCAGATGCAAGTGAAACATCAAGCATTTAGTAATAACACTAACAATTCAAGATTGATCTATTAACTCCTGGATGGACCTATGACATAGGAGTGGCAACAGTGAAGAATGGAAATAAGAGTGAACTCATAACTATTCAAAAAACACTAAGTAAGACACTGATTTAGAAATTGTTATCACATACTTGCTGATTTGGAGGTAAATGTTAAATAACAGGAAAATGCAGGTAGTTTTGCATTACAATAAGAGGCGGGAACTTATTATATTTCTGGAATTTTAAAATTTCTGGTATGCTTGCATGATTTGGATTCTGAAACTCACAAAGAGCCTAGATTAATCATGGGGGGTGGCCTGATCCATAGAAGAGTAAAGTCAGGCATTCATCTCTCTGCTCATTGTACTCTTCCCACCCAGAGTTCTGGAGAGAATCTTCAGAATAAAACATGTCTTCATGACAAGAATCTTCCATAAAAGGAATTAGCAGGGGCAGCTAGGTGGCGCAATAGACAAAGCACTGGCCCTGGATTCGGAGGACCAGAGTTCAAAATTGGCCTCAGATACTTGACACTTACCAGCTGTGTGACTCTGGGCAAGTTGCTTAACCCATCATTGCCCCGCCTGCCCAAAATGTACAAAGTAGAGAATAGCTATTAATTTCTTTCACAAAAACAAGACACTTAAAGCCTAAAAGATTTCAAAAGTATGCACTGAGAAATACTTAAAATCATAACCCATTGCACCAATTTTATGTCCTCTGGAAGATAAAGACAGTATTGTGGGTCTGCTGAATAGATAATTTGCAGTCATTTCAGATCAGTAACTGCATGAAAAAAATTACCAACTAGGTATCATTTGGGTTTTCTTTGTCCTTGTTAGAAATAAACCTTTTGGTCTTTGAAATTCTTATAGAAAATCACCTCCCACTGGTCCCTGAGCTTTGAACCTAAGGATCCAAGAACTTTCAGATTCAAGAAGTAGCTACAGAAGATGTACATTTCTCATGCTTAGAGTTGGGTGACCTGGTTTACGGAAAGAACCATAAAACAGAGGAGGCAGCCTTCTGAACTTGTGGTCTGAATTTTAAGCTCACATAGGCAAAAACATGTTCTTAATGCCAGGGGTAGAATGCTAGACTTGGAAGCAGGAAGAGTTGGATTCCAATCTCACATTCAAAACTCACTAGCATTTTGAGCTTGGGAAAGTCACTTTAAACATTTTTTTTTCTTTTTTGTGGGGCAATGGGGGTTAAGTGACCTTGCCCAGGTCACATAGCTAGTAAGTGTTAAGTGTCTGAGGCTGGATTTGAACTCAGTCCTCCTGAATCCAGGGCCACTGCTCTACCCACTGCACCACCTTGCCACCACCAGTCACTTAACATTTTTAATCTTACTTTCCCCTCTATAAAAGGAGAGGTTGGACAAGAGAGCCTCTAAGGTCCCTCCCAACTTTAAAAGTGATCCATACTTAAGTTGCAGTTATCAATGTTGCTGTGGTGGTGGGTGGTGGTGGAGGGATCCACGCCCATCTTGTTGAGGTATATCCATAGTATGAAAATTGACTACAGGAGAAGGGGCTGGAGCCTTTTTACAACTCAGCAAGCTTCCCAAGGAGTATAGATTATTCCACAAGACTCTTCCTCACAAGATGCCCAGGAGTCAACCTCCTTTGATACAACCTTGTCTTTGGGGGGGAAATTAATACCAATCAGGGGTTGGTAACCAATCATTTTTTTCAGCAAAGGAAGCACCTGTTCCCTAGCAAGAGGCCAGTTCACTACATTCATCTCCACAGAGCCAGAGCACATGCTCATGTCCACAGGAAGTGCCCCAATGCAGTGGAGCAGCTGGTTCTGCCTCACTGACCACATTTCCCTTGTGGTTTTTTTTATTTTTTGTTTGCTTGCTTGTTTGTTTGTTTTGTTTTGTTTTGTTTTGCGAGGCAATGAGGGTTAAGTAACTCGCCCAGTGTCACACAGCTAGTAAGTGTCAAGTGACTGAGGCCGGATTTGAACTTAGGGTCCTCCTGACTCCAGGCAGGTGCTTTATCCACTGTGCCACCTAGTTGCCCCTCCCTTGTGTTTTTGATAAAAGCTTCTGCTCTGTAAAGTTCAGTGTCATCCTTTGGTTTGTTACAAGGCTCTTTCATATGTGCATCAAGGCATGTGTGCATACACATAAACATATGGGCATGTATGTGTCTCTACACATATAATCACATGTATATGCACACACAAATATGGTGCAAATATCACATAGATCAGAAAGGATCACCTTGTATTTATACTTGTTTCTCAAAATGCTTATAAATGGTTCTCCTGGTCACCCTGTAGAAGTAATTACTTTCCCTCTATGTATTTTATTCTGAGGCATCAAGGTACTTGACAAGCAGCACAGCAAAGTCTCTAGTCATCGTTATGCCTATAAACCTCACAATCTACTCCTCCTACTTCGAAAGCCTGAGGGTTTTATGGAGTTGAGGGGTGATGGTAACACAGTAACAAGAGATAAAGCTAGTGTACTGCCAGTATGGACTGCTAAATTCCTTCTTGAGGGTTGCAATTGGCCATAGCCTTTGATCTTCCACTGGGAGGGGGAACTGGAGATGGATAGGACAATTGGTGTGTAGTTTCTTTTCGGATGCAAGATTAATATCTGGAGTATTACTAAGTTACTCTAAGATCCTGGCTAAAAGTCATTTGATAACTTGGCTTCTCTTGTGCCTATTGTTATAATATATAAAATAACCTTTATCTCCATCAAGAACAGGACAAAGGTAAATGAAGGAAGTAAAAATACAGCTGAAGAAATTTAGAAGATATATGGGACTATGCCAATGATTTTTTGGGGGGTGCCTTAGAATACTAGTAATAGCCAGTATTGGCATGTATGTAAATCTCTCTGGGTACGACTGGGGCTCATCTGAAATCAACAGAAGTATATTAATAATCCCTTAGAAAGTAGAACATGTGTTCATTTATAATAAATGAACTCTGACTAAAAGGGGCAGACTGGCCAATAATGTAAGTTTAACTGAGTTTTTGCAAGTGATACATTTCATGTTTATCTGTTTGGGAGAAAGTCAGTTGTGGGCTTTTCTTGGCTACTATCAAACCATACTCAAATAGATTTAAAAGGAAGTAGGAAGGGGGTAATCATTAACATAATCAACCTCTGTTTTAAGGAATGCCATGAAAATCACAATAGACATATACTCTAATTCTCCTGTTAAGGAACAGGAAATGTATAATCCATCAATCAAATAATCTATAATCATTTATTAAAGCCCTGGTATGTGCCAGGAACTATGCGCAAATGCTGAGTGATACTAAGAAAAGTGAACTGTTTCCTCTGGGAAGCTTATAGTCTATCAATTACAACCATAGTTCTGTGTAAGGAAATGATGTAGACAATATGATATACTAGAGAGAGAACTGGATAAGAATCAGGAAGACATGGGTTCAAATCCTACATCTGACACTTGCTATCTGTGTGACTCTGAGTAAGTAACTTAACTTCTCAGCACCTGAGACATCCCAGTGAATATAATTTGAAGAACAGTTGCCAATGTGCATTAGTAGAGACAATTTTCTCACTGAGTTCTCTATACCAAGGCTTCTTAAATTTTAGGTCGAGACCCCATATGGGGAGGTGTAACTGAATGTGGGAGTTGTGAAAAATTTGGCAACAATAAAAGGTTATATATACCTATTTTATATACCTATAAACCCGGGGTTGTGTAAAAAGTTTTTTGGGTTTAAAAGTCATGAGTGGAGAAAGTTTAAGAAGTCCTACTCTATAGCACTAAAACCAGATGTCTTGTCAAAGGGAGGGATGGAGGGAAGGAGGGAGGGAGAGAGACAGAGAGAGACAGAGAGAGACAGACCGAGAGAGAGAGACAGAGACTGAGAGAGACAGAGACAGAGAAAGACAGAGAGACAGAGACAGAAAGAGACAGGAGAGAGTGGACAGAGAGGAGACAGAAAGAGACAGAGAGAGGGACAGAGACAGAGAGACAGGAAGGAAGGAAGGAAGGAAGGAGGAAGGAAGGAAGAAGGAAGGAAGGAATGGAAGGAAGGAAGGAAGGAAGGAAGGAAGGAAGGACGGACGGAAGGAAGGACGCAACGACGGCGGGACGGAAGAAGGCTGAAAGAAAGGCTACAGTATAAAATATGTAGAGAGAGTTAGGAAACAGATCTGTTATTTCATTCATATAGGGAACCTCCTCTATTACTGAAAGTTGTCACTATCTCTTCCTTACAGTCTCAGAGGGTTGCCTTAGACTATTGAGAGGTGACTTACTTGGGGTCACACAGCTAGTAACATGTCAGAGACAAGACTTTGACCCATGGATTCCTGGGTTCTAGACTAGCTCTCTATTCAATATGACACTGCTTCTGATAAAAAATAGAATGGTTAAAAATACCTCAGCTTAAATGCATTACTATTAATATGTTAATGAATTTTCTCAATAATATTAATATTAATTATAGCAGAGTGAGATGAAGAAATCTGGGAATTTTATAAACTTAACAACCTTTTTGTAAGTAAACTATACCTTTTAGGTGCTTTTTCCCCTTGGGATTTGGGGTAAAAGCTGAAGTGGGTATCAGCTTTATAAATTCATCTCTGAAAAACAAAATATCTTATTTTCTGAATACTGTTTGAGTTAATTAAATGCTCACAGATTTACAAAATTTGAGAGTTGTAAGGAAATTCAGCAGTAATCTGTTCCAGCCTATACATGAAGTAAATTCCAATATAACATACCCAACAAATGGCAACCAGGTTTAAAGACCTCCAATAAAGGAACCGATCACGTCCCAAGGTAGCCAACAACAACAACAATTTTTTGATAGCTTGTGCTGATAGGACATTTTTCCTGACACGAGGTCTAAATTTGCCTATTTCCAGTTTCTAATTTTGCTCCTGGTCCTGTCCTCTGGAGTCAAACAGGGAAAAAAAAAAAAATCAAATCTGTCCTTCACTTGACAGCACTTCAAATACATGCTAACTTTATGACATGGATGTTTATCATTTAAAAAAATTCATGGACTATATCTACTGAACAACTGGGCTTTGCAAGTGAAAAACTAATTTAAATATACTTTCCTTTTTGTTTTTCAGAACCCAAACCAGTTCAGATTATTATACCATATGAATTTCATAGTACATCTGTGATTTTATTTGTACAAATGCCTGATATTGGTGTGTATGATGGCATACATATTGTAACGAATAGAGGTCCCAATATAACAGTGCCTTTAAAAAGCAACAACAAAATTACTATTGAAAATCTGACCCCAGGCACAGAATACAATTTCCTTGTTTCTACAATCAGTGGAGACAGACTAAGCACTATGTATCGCGTACCTGCAGTAAAAACTTGTAAGTAATTGAAGGTAGAGTGTAAATTTTCATTTCTGATCTTACATTACAGTATTACATATTCTAATATAATTGCCTAGCACTTTCTAATATATAATCCCTATGAATACATATTGTGTACAAATATAAATAAAATATGTGTGTGAATATATTAAGCATATCGGACTATCAAGCCCTGTTTTTATTGACTCTGTCACTTCCGTATATTAATGGCAGACACCCTCAGGGTAAGCTCTCGGCTAAATTGCAAAGTATATAAAATATGTTTTCAGTGTCCCCCTCCCCCATTTTATCAAACTGCTACTCTGTCTCAAAGCTTTGCCTTGAGATACTCAATGCCCTCTTGGTTTTCTTTTGTCATTCTAGGTGGGTACTCAACTGTACAGGTCCCCTTCTGAGGAGCACCTAATCTTCAGGACCTTTCCCTAACCTCCTCCTCATTAAAACTTATCCAACTGGCATTGCATTCCCTTAGTGCCTTGCTGTTAAATAATTCAAACTAAGGTGTTAAGGGTTTTATGTATTGCCAGTTTTAGATAACATATTTGCCTTTCAACATGGGCCTTAACTGTAGTAACAGAAAGTCAGGCTGAAATGATACCACTTGGTTGGATTCAAACTCTATTCACCTTCCATTCCCTATCTACTCTTTTTAGTCGGAAAGAGCTAAGAAATTAATATTCTTTATCTCGCAGTGTTAATTAAATGCTTAACATTTGCTATTGAGAAAATCAAGTTTACTTTAAAATATATAGGAATGTTTTAAATAAGTAGAGTCATGTCTTTCCCTATTTTCGTACTAAATTCTTGTTAAGATGATAGTTGTACATTATTAATTTTTATCTTTCATTATCTCTTTTAGTGATTTTTCTTGTAAAACATTTTAATTTCAATAATTAGATCACTTGATCCTAGGGCCATAGATTGAGTGTTAGAAAAGGCCTCTCCCGGGGGCGGCTAGGTGGCGCAGTGGATAAAGCACTGGCTCTGGATTCAGGAGGACCTGAGTTCAAATCCAGCCTCAGACACTTGACACTTACTAGCTGTGTGACCCTGGGCAAGTCACTTAACCCCCATTGCCCCACAAAAAAAAAAAAAAAAGAAAAAAAAAGAAAAGGCCTCTCTGGCCTAACTCTCCCTTTATACAGAGATAACAATGATAATGATAATAATAACAACAATAAGTAGCATTTATATAGTATTTTAAGGTTGATGAAGAGCTTTATAAATATTAGCTCATTTTATCCTCCTGACAACCCTAGGAAGTAGGTGCTATCATTATCCCTATTTAACAGATGAGGAGTCAGAAAGACAGAGGTTACGTAACCACTCATGAGTCACACAGTTTGAAAATGTCTGGGGCAGAATTTGAACTCACCTTCCTGACTCAAGTTCCAGCACTCCATGCACTATGACATGTACTTGCTTTATGAGGAGAATAAGGTCCAGGGAGGTGAAGTAATTTGCCCCCCAAGTTATACAAGTAGTGAATGTCAGAGCAAAGATTTGTATCCAAGACCTCTGCTCTGTTCTTTCTCCCATGTTTTAAAAATAAATCATGGGGGGCTGCTAGGTGGTGCAGTGGATAAAGCAGTGGCCCTGAATTCAGGAGGATCTGAGTTCAAATCCAGCTTCAGGCACTTGACACTTACTAGCTTTGTGACCCTGGGCAAGTCACTTAAACCTGCAAAAATAAATAAATAAATTATGGGTGAAGTTTTTATTTTTTAAGAAGAATAAAAAGTTTAAAAAGATATAATTCTGCCAATTAATTTCTCAATTAAATTCTCCTCCTGTTTCTAAGCCTTCGTATGTGTCATTTCTGTCATTTACTTCATCCTCTCTGACAAACCATAATCCCACCTTTCCTAAAAATTTATGCATAAAATTGATGATTTTGTAATTTGTTTTACTCACAAGTTCTTTAGAATTATGTCATTTAGTCTCTAATTACTTTAAAATTACTTATTTAAGAACTCTACTGGGGGCAGCTAGGTGGTGAAGTGGATAGAGCACCGGCCCTGGTTTCAGAAGGACCTGAGTTCAAATCTGACCTCAGACACTTAACACATACTAGCTATATGACCTTGGGCAAGTCACTTAACCCCAACTGCCTCACCAAAAAAAACAAAAACAAAAAAAAAGAACTCTATTGAATATATTTTATTGCATCACAATCAGTAAATATATTTAATATTTTGGCCTTTTTACATCTTTGATGAAGTCCTTATGTCCCAATACCTGGTTAATTTTTCCACAAATGGGTGAAAAGTATGTAAGTTTCTTTCTATTTATATCACCAGAGATATAGTATATCACCTCTAATTTCTCTAAAATTCTACTAAGGTATTTGGCATTCTTCTTGTTAATCTTCCAGTTCAATTTGTCTAGGTCTACAAAAGGTACATTCATTTCCTCCGCTGCTATAATTTTAATATATTTCTCCCTCTAATTCAATTAACTTTTCCTTTAAGTCATCAGACGCTACAGCATTAGGTCATTGAATTAATCATGGTATTAATGTTAATTATTATGTTGATTCAGTATTTATGATGTCTTTTAGCATAATATAATTTCTTAGCTTAATTATTTTTATCTTTTCTTTAATTACTGTAACCTTATATAGAAGGAGGTGGGACTAAAGAGAGAATAATACAAGAGGTCGGCATAGGGGGAAACACAATTAAGAAGTATACTTTTGAATATAATAGGATGAAGTCATCCATAAAATAGAAGTTAGCAGAATGGATTAGAAAACAGAATCTGAAAATATGCTACTTAGAAGAAATACATTTGAAACACAGAGTCACCTAGTATTAAAATGAGAAGTTAGAGCAAAAATACATTAAGCTTTAGCAGAACTTAAAAAAGCAAGATTTTCATGGGTGAGTTCATCCTATTATATTCAAAATGATCGTTCTTAATTGTGTGCTTCTCCCTATCCTGACCTCTTGTATTTTTTCTCTTTTTACTCCCACTTCCCTCTTTTTAAATAAAAGAAGGTGGAATAGAAGAGCAATTTTTCCTGACACTTGTGACCTTGCAAATGAAAAATATGTTTCCTTTCTGTTGCATTACTTTTCTTCATTTTACCTTGCCCAATCTCGGGTTTTTGCTACCTTTCTTGATATTCTTCCCTCTAATATTTGAGATAGTTTTAAGCTTTTTGTATTTTGCCCCCTCTCCATTGTCCCTGACCCATTCTAGTTCCCTTTTGAGTTTAATTTATTTCTATACTAAAAATCCTATTACTTGTGTATAATTGTATTCAGTCTTCCATTATCTAATTCATATGAGATTGAGATGTTCATGGGATGCTCAGTCCCCTACACTGTCCTTGATAGAGACATATTGTCTTCATCTTGTGAAGCTCTATCATGCAATAGTAATTTCCCTCCCGCCCTTCCTTTCTTTCTTCCTCCCTCCCTCCCTCCCTCCCTCCCTTCCTTCCTTCCTTTCTTTTTTGCTGGGCAATGAGGGTTAAGTGACTTGCCCAGGGTCACACAGCTAGCAAGTGTCAAGTGTCTGAGGCTGGATTTGAACTTAGGTCCTTCTGAATCCAGGGCTGGTGCTCTATCCACTGCTTCACTTAGCTGCCCAATTTCTCTCCCTATCTACACCCCTAATAAAGTCCCCTATCATATTTTTATTTTCTACTAAGACCAAAAAAGCAAAATAAATTCAGCTACAGATCCTCTATAATTTTTAATTTTCTCCATGGCCCTTAAATATTTCAGGGTTCTAAGAAAGACATTTGTTTCTTATCCCCCTATTGACATTAAAAAATTAATTCCCATATTTTTCCTTTCATTTAGGGAGCTACACATAACTTTCTATATTTCTCTTGACACTTGTATTTCTATTTCCAAATGTCTACTCAGTTCTTGTCTTCTTATCAGGGATTCTTGGAAATCATCTGTTCCATTAATAATCCATCCCCCCCATAGGATTATACTTGGTTTTACTAGATAAATTGTTATCCTTGATTATTTAACTTTATCTTCTTGCCTTTTGGAATATCAGTCTTAACTCCCCCTCTCCTTTTTTTTAAAAGGCAGTTGCCAAGTCTTGTGAAATCCATATTATGGCTCCTTGGTATTTGAATTTATTTTTGTCTACTTGAAGTATTTTCTTTTTCTTTTACCTGGAAGTTCTGGATTTGGGTTTTGATGCACCTATGAGTTTCATTTTGGGCTTTCTTTCTAGCTTCTTTCTTTACTTCTTTCTGTTTTCACATTTTCCTCTAGATCTAAGAGTTCTGGACAATTTTCATTCATACTTTCCAGAAGTTATGGGATTCCACCTCTTTTCTTTTCTTTCTTTTTTTTTGTTTGTTTTTTGGTGAGGCAATTGGGGTTAAGTGACTTGCCTAGGGTCTCTAGTAAGCATTAAGTGTTAAGTATCTGAGGTCACATTTGAACTCAGGTCCTTCTGAATCCAGGGCCAGTGCTCTATCCACTGTACCACCTAGCTGCCCCCCCCCCCACCTCTTTTCTGATCATGATTTTTGGAGAGTTTGATAATTTTTGTATTGTCTCTCCTTGGCCTGCTTTCTAGGTCAGTTGTTTTTGATATTATATATTTAAAATTTCCCTTTTTTCTTTTGTTTTGCTATTTCCTGTTGTACTGTTTGGCTCATCTTAATTTTCAGGACATTCAGTTTTTGAGTGAAGTTTTCTACCCACTGTTCTAAAGTGTTAGTTTTCATTGCTATTCTTTCTTTCCAACCTGTACCATTCTGTTCTTTTTTCCCCTTTCTTCCAGAGGTTCCCGCAGGATAATTTTTTTTCCTCTGAGGCTTTACCTAGCCTCTGGGGTGCTATCCTCCTTGGGGTTTGCCTCCTTGTGTGTAAGGGATTCTCTCCAAATATAGTATTTCCTTGCGATGGTCAGATATTATTCTGGTTTGCTAATCAGTGGGTGGTGGGAGTCAAACTAATATACTGAATATTGTAGGCAGGGCCTGCTGTGTCCTGAAGAGGCCCCTCCTTTAAGGGGCTTGGGCCCTTATGTGGGGCTGTCTCCTCAGTAGGCTCTGGGGCATTCTCACCTCCTGCTGGGCTCAAGGGTTTCTCCCATGCTGGGTTTCCACCACAAGCTTCAGGGACTGCTCAGGCTGGATTTTGCTGGGGCGTTTCTCCTGCAGAGCCCTTGGGACCCTGCTGGGACCGCTCTGAAACTGCTCTCAGCCAGGCCATGGCCTCTTTTGGGTTCACCTCAGGCAGCGTTTCCAGGAGCGTTGCGGGGGACATACCCAGAATGCCGAGAGGCCGCTCCTTCTTGGGTCTGGTTTTGGCAGTGACGACTTGAAGCCTCTACCTGGTTTGGTCGGGGATGGGCACACAGGCTCTGCCCGCCCAGAATGCCCCCAAGTCGTTCTCTTGCAGCCATGGACCTACAGCCTACTGCTGGGGAGGCTCAGGCAGGACGCCCGTGAAGGCCCTGAAGGTACTGGGAGTAGCTGCTGCCTGCCTGCTTTCCGCCCTTCGCGAGTCCTTGTCAGGGCTCCCCGGGACCCGTACTTACTAGCACACTGCCGTCTTCCCATAATCCCTGGGTTCAAAATTGAATGTCTCCCCCAAATTTGATCAGCTGTGACTAAAATAGGCATATATTTATTTTCCTGAACATTTGTATCCCCCTTTTGTGTGCTCGTATGCCTTTTATATATGCGTTTACTGTCTCCCTCTAAAGGTAAAAAAATTGCAGGAGGGGGGAGGGGCAAGATTGTTTTTGTATCTTCCCCTAATATTTAGTAGTGTCTTTTACAGGCTGTTGAAAAGTCAGTGAAGGTGAATCACATAGTTGGCCATGGTTTTACTTCAAAAGATTAACATGGATATCACCTTAAAAAATAACATGCTGTTTTAAAATTTTGCATAGATTTGCTCATTTATTCATTCATTCAACACTTATTAAGTGCCTCCTATGTACCTGGTACTGTGCTAAGCACTGAGAATACAAACAAAGGGAAAGAAACCCTTGACCCCAAGTAGCCTGCAATCAAATAGGGGAGACAACATTCCAACAAATATATACAAAACATGCTATATACAGGATAAATAGGAAATAATTAAAAGAGAGAAGGCATTGGAATTATGATTCATTAGTATTTTACAGGCTCACCATAATTATTTATTTATTTATTTATTTTTGCAGGGCAATGAGGGTTAAATGACTTGCCCAGGGTCACATAGCTAGTAAGTGTCAAGTGTCTGAGGCTGGATTTGAATGCTGGTCCTCCTGAATCCAGGGCCGGTGCTTTATCCACTGTGCCACCTAGCTGCACCCCCATAATAAATGGTTATTGAATTAAGTTGAATTGTCTTTATTGTTGTAGAGGGGAGTTTCAAAATTAAGATGTAAGTACAGGTAAAATCTGTTAGAAAATTTAGGGATTGGGGGCAGCTAGGTGGTGCAGTGGATAAAACACAGGCCCTGAATTCAGGAGGACCTGAGTTCAAATCTGGCCTCAGACACTTGCTAGCTGTGTGACCCTGGGCAAGTCACTTAACCCTCATTGCCCTGGGTGGGTGGGGGGGCGGAATTTGAGCCTTCTTGTTCTGGTGGATGAAGTGCTAAACTTGAACTGAGAACATCCTGGTTTTAAATCTTTCTGTAGGAATGCACTACCTGTGTAACTCTGAGTGAGACACTTAACCCTTTAGACTTTAAAGTTGTCATTTTTGTCCCTCTAAGCATCAGTTTTCTTCTTCATTGGTGAGGTGAAGATAATAGTATCTACCTTTTAAGGTTCTTGTGAAGATGATTTGAGAAAACGTAACTACATTGTATGGTGTTTAGAACAGTGTACTTAGAGTCAGAAAGTCCAGGGTTCAAAAGTTTGTGATTCTGGAAAAGCAATTGAGTTTCTCCCAGTTTTAATTTCCTTAATTGTATCATTTAGGACCATTTAAATCCTTTCCCTCCTTAAATCTATGATGTCATATAAACTTAAGGAAATAACTTTTTATGGAAAAGACACTGGTTTTAAAATCCAAAGACCAAATCCTGGCTCTCCCACTTATGCCTGTTTGTTCTTGGGAAACTCAACCTTTTCTGCCCATTTCCTCATCTGTAAAATAAAGAATTTGAATCAATGGTATCTAGTTCATTGGAATTACTTCCAAATCTGTCTATATAGGGAGTTCCAAAAGTCTGAGTCTTAGTCCCACTAATACTTTTTTGGACATGCCGTGCAAATGCCAGTTTTTGTTGTTGTTAATGAAAGGTTGGGTATTATTATAATTTTTATTCATTTTTGCATCTTTTGCTATATTCTTGGGTTACCATTATGATAATCTCAGAAAATTTTCTCCATCCTTTGTTGGGATTATTCATCAGTGTCCAAATCTTGATTTTCCTATAACCAAAAAACCCCTAACCTGCCTCAGCCAGTTTCAAAGTGATACCCTTAGAACTCAATCATGCTTTTTCAAACACAAAAACAAAATCCTCCAGCAACTTAATTGATCAATGTTGGGGGGTGGGGCAGGGATGAAAAAGAATGCCCTTTTCTCTATTGTCCGTTTGTTCCCATTTTTCTTTGTTTGCATCCGTTGGAAGGGGAGACCAAACGGAACCAACTCAGTTGAAAATCTGCAATGCCTTATGATGTTTTTATATGCTTTGGTAGGTCTGGAAGTTCCATTAAACATTCGTGAAGGTAGAGTTACAGATACTTCCATTCAAATTCTTTGGGACCGAGTTGATGGAAATTTTCAGCATTATGAGATTACATGCACAAACTGTGCAGATGCTGTCATGGTATGTTACAAAATACTCTTGCTAGAATGAAAGCATGATTTCATACATAAGCCTCTACTAATAGATACTTATATAAAAGAGTAAAGGAACTAAAGTGAACTTCTGGCTTGTGTTAAGTTTTGAAGTGCTTTTTTACATGAATACTCTGCATTTTCTCTTTGGCAACAATAGGTCCAAAAGGTAACACAAGAAAACGCGATATTTTCCAACTTGGCTCCAGCAACAATCTACAACTTTTCCATTAGAACTGAAAAAGAAGGATTTAAAGATAGCATTCCGAGGGTAAAAGAAATACAGACTGGTATGACTTATACATTTTCTGCTTGGTCTTGACATTGATGCTCATTTTAAAAATCATTTTCATTCTTTTAGAGGCATGTAAGGTATACAATTCAATTATTAGTTGTCCTCATTGGCAGAATCCATTGTACATTTTGTTAACACATCTTCCCTCTGCAAAAATAGTTACAGTACAATGTCCTTGAAGAATTATATTGCTTGATGATAGACTTACCAACCGTCTAGAAGTCAGCCAGTGCCTCCATTTATTGGTAAACGGTTTTTGGTGTTAGTTGAGTGAGCAAATGGAGTGTCAGTTCCTCATTTTTAGGAAAGTATATCTAGTGGCAGGTGTTGATTTGGTCAATAGTAGTGATGGCACAGGGGAAGGATGGCCATGAGAATGAAGTAGTGGTGGTATTGGGAAGGGTGTGGATATTAGGAAACATCATAATTTCCTATTTCATAATAACACATCTTTTCTCTTTCTATGGTATTATATGGATCTGTATGTTTCAGAAACTCACTACTTTCCTGTTATTCCTTTAATTTACATGACTCTTTGTGATTGTTTATCTTGTCAATCATTTCTGAAGGTTTTAGATTTTTTTTTCTAAGACTGTTGAACTGGGGGCAGCTAGGTGGCACAGTGGATAAAGCACTGGCCCTGGATTCAGGAGGACCTGAGTTCAAATCCTGCCTTAAACACTTGACACTTACTAGCTGTGTGACAAGTCACTTAACCCTCATTGCCTCACAAAGGTAAAAAAAAAGATTGTTGAATCCTTCGTGTAGTTTTAGTTTCAGGATTTCTAAGAATTTCCTTTCTTCTTGAGGATTGAAGTACTTTTAAAAAATTACAAAACTGAGAAATCACATAAAATTTCAGTCATATTTTCACCCTCAGGAAGGGAGAACTTCTAAGAAGTTCAGATTATAATTAATTTTGCCACTGGTCAACTCCGTCAATGTTATTTAGTTAATAGGATTACAAATCTCAAAGATTAAGGAATGTTTCTAATGGTGGCAGAGTAGAACCAAGTAATATCTCCCTCCCCCATTTAAGAGTAAAAATGAGGGCAAAGAAAAGTTTGCAAGGTTCATTGGAGTCAGGAGGATTTGGGTTCAAGCCCGGCCTTTGACAAATTAACTATGGAACCTTGAACAAGTTACTTAAACTCAGTCCTGAGGAAATAATGGGTCTTGGTATAAATTTCAAGGGGTCCATGAACTTGAATGGGAAAAAAAGGGTATAATTATTTTCAATACTCTTTGATTTCCTTTGAAATCCTATGCGTTTTATTTTATGCATTTAAAGATATTATTCTGAAAAGGGGTCTGTAGTTTTTATCAGGCTGCCAAAGGCAGGGTATTTTATAACACCAAAAAGATTAAGAATCCCTGCTTAACTAAACTGTAAGTAAGATACAGAGAAACCACATGAACTGAATTGGTGCAACACGTTTCCTCACTCAGATTTCCCAGCACCATTGAAATCAGAGGTCCAGAAGACCCTTTAACCAAAATTAAGATGAAAATTTGGAAATTGTTAGCACTTGTTTGAATGATTAAAAAAAATTCTACTTTAGGTCTAAGTGGAGTTTTTTTTACCTTTTATACCATTGACAACATAGCTATGCCGATAAGCCGAACAAAGGTTTTGGAAGTTTGGGCGGAAAAGAATTTCAAAACAAATTTCCAACCTCCTTTAACTTCAGAAATATATGCACAGAAGGGGCAGCTAGGTGGCACAGTGGATAGAGTATCGGCCCTGGATTCTGGAGGACAGGACTTCAAATGTGGCCTCACACACTTGACACTTATTAGCTGTGTTGTGACCCTGGGCAAGTCACTTAACTCCAACTGCCTCACAAAAAAAAAAAAGAAAAGAAAAGAAAAGAAAGGAAGGAAGGAAGGAAGAGAGGAGAAAGAGAAAGAAAGGAAGGAAGGAAGAAAAAAGGAATATATGTACAGAAGCAAAGTATGTGTTATTTTTGTTTTAAAAGTCTTCCTTTTCTTATTGATAGCACCCAGTTCGGTTGAGTACTTGAATCACAGCAGGGACTCCACTTCAATAATGGTAACTTGGCTTCCAGCTAAAAGTATGCTCTATGGATATATTATATCAATAGCCAGTGAAGGCTTCATGAAAGAAGAAATGTTGTATTCTACTGAGAGGTATGTAGGGTTTAAAAATATTAATTATATACAGGGTAGCATTCATGCTTCCTAGTCTGTGGTTAGTATTCTTTTAATACCAGGTCTCCTTATCTTTCCCAGATGGGATTCATAAATCAGGTTCTACTTTGATTGGCTTAGGACCTTTGACCTTTATTTCCAATTTGTGCCAGTTCACTGCTCAGGCAACCTGGTTCTCTACTCCTCCACCCACAGGCTCTGCTCCCAAGGGCTTACCATATTAATACCATATTTAGTCTCTATACCTGATTGACATAGCCCATTGAAACTCAGAACACCTGAACTCCAGAGATTCTACCCCTGGCTGACACCCTCAGCCTCTTAGTAATTAGGATGACAGGTGTGTACCACTATGTCAGGCCCTGATGAGAAAATTTCAATAACTAATATTGAAAGAACATGAGATTTCATCAAAGAGGGCATGTGCTCTACTAGTATAGATTACGACCCTACATATCTTAGCTGATAGCCATCATGTGTTGCTGGTGCCAAAAAAAATAAACCCATCAAATGGTAGTCAGGGCTTGGGTGATGACCTTGAATGAGAAGCATGAAATCTGACATTAGATGCAGATCAGAAAAACACAGCTCTAGAGATGGAAGCACCCATACAGATCCTTTAGTACAACCCCATTACTTCCAGTTAAAGTAACCGAGGTTCAGAGAGGTGAAGTTATTGTCCCAGAATCATATAGACACCATGTGACAGAGCTTGGCAGGATCAACTAGAGCTGAGGATCTATTAGCAGAGCCTTTGAAAACGCAATACTCAATTTATAAGGTTTTAATCAGTAAACTTTTAGGGTAGGAATAAATAACCAAATGACTTTCCATAATAAATTAATTCCATGAATCTTCCTGTCTGAATGCCATGAAACATTCATTGACTTCAGCTAGATTTCTTTGTAGAAAGAATACCAACAATGCAATTAAGGTTCGCTACGTCAAAATAATATCCATGGGCACATAAGATGGGAACTTTTAATGAAACACACATAAAAGTGACTTTCTGTACACAGTATGAGAGTGATATTTTCCAATTGTGTCTGAATCAAATGCTTAAAATATTATACTTTTTTTTTTAAATATTCAGGATGTTCAAATTTAATGGCCTTGCCCCAGGGACTGACTTTTTAATTAGCATTGTGACTACCAATGGACTAAAGAAGAGCCAGCCTACTGTCCTTAGGGCTAGCACTTGTAAGTTCATTTATATTTAATTAACTTTTCACAGATACAGCAGGAAAATGGATGGGTAAATATAACATCTAATTTAAAACTAATGATAGCGAAAGTAGTGTATATATGTGAATATACATATATAGTAACATAATACTAACATTTAGCTTGAAAATATCAATGTATAAAAGAAGAAATTGGACTGTGGAAACATATATGACAGTTTTTTCAACATCTATCTCTGTCTCTACCTACCTATCTATCTATATATCTATGTATCTATCTGTCAGTCTGTCTGTCTGTCTCTATCTCCTGTTACAATTTACCTTCAAATGATCTTTTTGGTGTCAGTCAATTGATAAGTAAGGTCACTTCCCGATCCAAAATTCTATAGTTTTAAATTATAGTTAAATAGTCATTAAACTGAGACTAGAACCAAGGCTTCTTGACTGTCTTGTCTCAGGGTATTTGAGAGAAAATTGAACAGTTCAAAGGAAGGAATTTAAAACCCAGGTTCACATCAAGAACCAAAAGACCACTAATGAACCAGGAAGAATAGGTAGCACATATTCATGTATGTCAAGTCTTGGTTGGTTAAATCTCTTTTGACATTTTCCTTTCCTTGGTCGGTTTTATTAACCATTTCTTCTCACTCCAAAACCACGATGAGAATCTTTTGTAGGCATAGTTTTAGATGAGTGCAAGTTTCATTTTAAATTGTCCAATTTTCAATTCGATGAAGAAATATAGCAATTTGGACAAATACCCTATTATTAATGGTTTTATATAATCATTCTAGATCCAGATCCTCCTTCAGACTTTCAAGTTTTTGGAGAGGAAGAGAACACAGTGTATTTGTCTTGGAAACTTCCACAAGGTGGCTTTGACAAATTTCAGGTAAAAAACATTCCTATGCAATTTTCACGTGTCTGTTCTATTAATATGAATTAATTCTCCCAAATAATTCCAATGAGTAAATCTCCAAAATCACGAGATAGGTAGTAATATTATTAACTTTTGATGTATATATTTTTGTTTAAAGGTTGAGATCTATGAGAATCCACACAGAGAAGAATGTATATTTCATTGATATTGGGAACTTCTGCCCCTATGGATCTGTTCCTTTTCTACAATTTCTGTTTCCTGAGGCTACTTAGAGGTTAAATGATTGGCCCAGGGTCACACAGTCAGTACAGGAGTTAGCATTTGAACCTAGGTCTTCCTGATTTTTACTATACCTCTCTGCCATATATATGTGTGTGTGTTTATATGTGTACATGTGTATATAAACATACACATGCATGCATACATGCATATTTGTATGAATATATTTGTGTATATCTGCCATATATGTATATATATATATTCACATAAATACATACTTACATATACACACACTCTCCCTTTTGTTTGTCCTTTAATCTCAAAGAGGCCTATGACATGGTGGTGATGTTATAACTTGCAGTGAATTGGATTTAAGGGATGGAGGGCTGTGCATAGTCACCAGTCTCACTTTCCCCCTTCAGAGCCATTTGGGTCCAGTGGCAAGATTGACCTATCACTTATCTATCTATCTATCTATCTATCTATCTATCTATCTATCTATCTATCTATCTATCTATCTATCTATCTATCTATCTATCTATCTTAGGAAGACTGGAAGTGGCCTCAGATGTTTTAAGGAAATTGGGGTTAAGTGACTTGCCTAGAGTCACACAGCTAGTAAGCATCTGAGGTCAGATTTGAACTCAGGTCCTCCCAACTTCATGGCCAATGCTCTATCCACTGTACCACCTAGCTGTCCCTGCCTCATATAGATAGAAGAGCAGTGAATGAAGTTTGTAAAGAGATTAATTTTGGTTTGATTCCCTTTTGAGTATTTATGTGTGCCTGGGTAAACATGCATGCATATAATAAATGCATATGTGTTTATGCAATACATAGACATGTTACTCTCCTTCCCGTACACAATGGCAAGCCATCCTCCATCTTTGTACCACTGTACTGACTGTTCCCCATGCCTGAAATGAATCTCTCCTCATCTCTACTTCATAGAATCTTTACTTTCTTTCAAAACAGCTCAAACACTGCTTCCTATTTATGTGTACTTTCTATTTGTGTATTTATTCTCTTTCTATTTATTTTTATATTAACCTAAATATCCACTTGTGTCTTCTGATAGAATGTAAATTCTTTGAGAATAGTGATTTTCATTCTTTGTATTTGAGTTCCCAGTGTCTATCACATGGTGAGTACTTAATGTTTGTGGTTTTTTTTATTTGTGTGTGTGTGTGTGTGTGTGTGTGTGTGTGTGTGTGTGTAAACAAAGCAAGGATCTAGAACCTCATTCACCCTCTTGGTGTAGAAATTTGCTTCACTAATACAAGTGTCATGTTATATATGATTATAAATAATCAGAATAATAATATATAAATATAATGTTATTTTATATATTTATATATAATTTTATATAATATAAACAATAATTATAAAGTCCTAAGATTTGCCTTAGAAACAAAAAAGTTAACTGTATTGTCCAAGGTCACACAGCTAGTAATTATAAGAGGTGGGACTTGAACCTAGGTCTCCTCAATTTATAAGTCCAGGACTCTATCTGTTATGCTGTGTTGCCCTTACATCTTGAGGGATAGCTAGGGGCAAATTACCACAAAGGTAGCTATTAGATATTTACCCATGGAATAACATGAACTTTTGGTATTTTTAATAGTTAAAGGATAGGGATGTCGAAAAGAAACATTGGTCTGCCCTTTGCAATGCCTGCCACGGGGACTTGCATCCTCAAATTTTTGGCATTGCTTGGTGCAGGTTATTGTCAAAAGTCTCTTTATGAAAGTGCCTTATATCCTCACTCTCTGAATAGTATTACCCAGGATTGGAATTTCCAAAGGAATCTAGATTCCTGAGATTAAAAAAAAATATATTTATTTCCATTCTTCCTTCTTCCAAAAAGTTTAGAGGTCGCATACAAAATTAGAAAGATTGTAACATAGAACCATTAAAAATAATCAAGTAATCACCTAAAATTTTCCCCAAGAAATTCCTACTCTAAGCCACAAAGACTAACATCTCTCCATGCTACCAACTTCCTCCCCTCCCCTCCCCTTTCCACCCTAGTACCAACCAGCTACGTGGTATCCAGGACAACCTTCCCTTGAGTCTTCCAGTCATAATTCCTCATGAGAGTGGTCTGGGGGTCAAGTGTAAGAATTATATCTCTTCCTGCCTGGGGTATTTCTTTACATACTGTGTCTCTCAAATATCACCTCTTAAGTGGGCAGGTAACTGATCAGTGAGTTCATGATCAAGTTCTCTAACAAGGGCATCTAGTATAAGGATTCTGTGAGGTGTGTTTTGAATACCAGCAGTGAGAGGTATAAGATCTCTTCCTCTTCACTTATGAGACTTACCTATTTACCTGTAAGAAAGAAGCCTCCCTTTAACATTCCACATGTCCTACTGAGCAGAGTGTTTTGCATCTGTTCTTCAAGTCTCCCTTATGCCCTACATCCATATCCTGTCTTTCTTTCCTTGGTTTCTATCCCCGCTATGTCCGTCACAGTCCACATTCTCAGTATTCCCCTCAGGATGCCCCACTGGCACCTCTCTTAGACTTCGCATGCCTAAAATGGAACCCATCATCTTCTCCAGTATGCTGGTCATTTTTTCATATTTCACTTTTTATAAATATCTAGAATTGTATTTTATAAATACAAAGGAAAAATTAAAAAACAAACAAACTAAACACCATAAAACATAACTGTTTTGACAGTCAAGAACTACATTACAGAGATTGGGGTATGAGGCTGGCTGATGAAGATAAAGATCTCCAGATCTGTATCATAGAATCATTGACATTCTGTAAGTTTTATATGCTAATAGACATTTTTGTTTGTTTGTTTTTCTAATTTTTGAGGACACCATCATAATCCCACTCACCCAGGTTCAAAACTTGGAAGGCACCAGTGATTCCTTCTTTTTTCTCATCCTCATATTCAATCATTGTCAAGTTCTGTTGATTCTCTCTAAAATTCACCCACAGTGTTTCCCTTCTCCACTCATATGGTGATCACCCCTGTTCAGGTTTTCTTCACATCTTTCTTAGGCTATTATAATATTATTTCTGATTGACCCTGCCTCTAATTGGCACTGCCATTGTTCCTCAAGCCACATTGCCCAATTCAAGGCTTTCAAATCCATTCTCCAAACAGTTGTCAAAGTAATGTTCCTAAAATTTAATTTGACCGTGCCATTTTTTGAGGGGAAAAAACCTGCATGGTTCAAACAGACTTTTCAGCCTGGTATGTGGGGCCCTCTAAAGCCTCGTCTCAATATATATTTCCAGCCTTCTTTCCTATCCCCTTTCAAATAACAGCCATTACAGGAAACCTGGATTACCAGGGGGTCCCTGGCCTTGACATTCCAGGTTCTCCTTTCATACATCAATGCAAGCCAGCCCTATGTGTGGGATGAATTCCATTCTCCTCCCTGCCTGTCAGAATCTCTTTTCTTCATGTCCCTCTCAGGTCAGGTCCCACTTCTTCCATAAAACCTGCCCTTATTTTAGCACACTTTAGTGGATAGAAACCAGGCACTGAGTCAGAAGGACCAGAGTTCAGATCCTCCCTTTGACACATACTGGATCAGTTACCCTGAGCACATCATCTAACCTACTATTACCCTATGGAAACTCTCTAAGATGAAAAATTGTGCAACAGCTGCAGAGCTGCATTGATGGAAGGAGTTTCCTTAGAGGGAGTTCCCTACATTGATAAAATCACTGGTCCAGGCACATGATAATGAGAACAACCTCTCTGAGCCAATTCTCTCCATCTGTGCTTGTAGGGCCTATTTCACTGTGCTGTTGCAAGATATCAGGTGTGTAGTACTCGACAAACCTGGAACTGTTAGTTATTATCTCCCTGATTGTTAACATTTTCTCTTGCACGAAATTATCTTGTACAAGCAGAAATAGAACGTGTATACCTACACACACAATGTTATATTCCCAGTGTGCATACATGCACACAGAGTATTATATCCACATGTGTAAATAGAGTCCTGTTTGTAGAGATCTTACTTGTAACAAGATGGACTTCTGTTTTTAAAAGAAACTTTGACTAGGTCATCCCTGGAATAAAAGAGGTTGCTCATATAATTATGGTTCTGAGCATAAGTATCATACATTTCTATACATGTATATGTATTCATGTATAAATATACACCATGTGAATATACGCATATACATGCAAACATTATCTTGTATACCAGTGCATATATATCATTATGAAAGTCATCACTATACATGTGTGTATATACTTGTATGCATATATATGTGTGTATATGTATACACATATATATATACAGAGATGTATATATGAGCTACACAGAGAGAATGAAAGAGATAGAGATAGACAGAGACACACATAGAGAAGGGAGAGAGAGAGGGGGAATGAAGGGAGGGAAGGAGGGAGGGAAGGAGGGAGGGAGGGAGGGGGGAGAGAGAGAGAGAGAGAGAGAGAGAGAGAGAGAGAGAGAGAGAGAGAGAAAGAGATTGAAATTCAAGGTCTGATGTGGAATTCTGTTTATTGCTAGAAATAATTCTAGTAGTTGACCAACTGTGGAAAACAAAGCCAAAAGGCCTCAGTGGGAGTCCACAGTTACAATGCCACTTCCCTAGCCCTCGCCCCATAGCAAGTATTCTCTCCATGGTTTTCATTTCCTGGGCTTTTTATTTTTTCTCACCAGGTATAGGAGATACTGAGGATTCATGCCCTCTGTCTCTGTGTTATAGGGATTCAGCACCTCCTTCTCCCCACCCCAACCCCTGCTCAAGAGTTATAAGGTCTGACCTCTCCTAAGGAGCAAAACTTCTTTCTCCCAGTCTCGACCTGTGCCAGGATATAAAACACATTAGTCTGAGTACAGTTGTTCAAAAAGCATAAGGATTTGGGTTTTTTAGCTTCTTTTAAAAATATTGATCTTTACAATGGACTTAAACATCAAAATAAAATGACAAGATGAGTGTAGATGAAACTGTAGATCTCTATTATGTACATACAGCTTGCTTTTCAAGTATATAATAAATTTAACCTGTTACTTTCAAAGCTATCCTATTTGTCTGTACTTCTTTCTGACCTTCCTTCTATTCTCTACATTAGAAAAGATAATAGTATAATGAATGGTATATCTATCCATCCATCCATCCATCCATCCATCCATCCATCCATCCATCCATCCATCCATCCATCTATCTATCTATCTATCTATCTATCTATCTATCTATCTATCTATCTATCTATCTATCTATCTATCTATCTATCTATCTATCTATCTATATCTGTTTCAAAGGGGAATGAATGAGCTGATTCTGCAGCCAGGCTCACTGCTTTAGAAGCTCCTGAACACGAATTTAACCTCTCACCTTCTGAGGATATTCCTCCCAACCTAACTTATGGTGATTTAGAAGTGGAAAAATGGAGAAAGAAATTTAAGGCAACCACACATTAGATTTTTTAGACAACACATTTAGATTTTAAACATCACAGTTTATATATATATATAAAACAAAGAACAAAACCTTTGATTCCAGTCTCTTTGGGTAAGTCATGTGGGGAGGGATAAATCACTTGTCTTTCACATTCTCTTTTCTTCCCTCTTCTTTCTCTTTCTTCTTCAGGTTTAAGGGAAATAGGAGGTCATCCTCTGACATTTAGGCTAAGGAAAGGGGCTTTGAGCAAAGCTTCCTTTAATGAGCAGGGAAAAAGCAGTCAGTCTTCCCTCTTGTCTCTCAGTCTCCCCCATGCCCCATCATCCCTTGGCAGACCCTAGCTTGGTCCTTCAGTCCTAATTATCATCATCTGCAGTGGCAGCCCTTGAGGTTCTCAGGGAAACTGCTGTGAATTTCAGTCGAATACTCTTAATAGAGCCCCAGAAAACATCAATATAAGCCTCATGGGTGCATTAGAGACATACTCCATCACCTCAAATAATAACATATGTGCAGGATATAAAACGTTATCCAGGTTCTAATACCTGTGTTCTGAGGCAGAGATTTAAATACCTTTTCTTTGGTTTCCCCTTCCCCAAACTCAAGGGGCATTTTGTTGCCTTAGCCTTTATTGATTTTTATCCTGGATACTCTTATGTGCTTGGTGATAGTCTGCAGAGCCAAATATCTTCTGGAAATACATATATAATTATTTTAACGAGAGAGATTTTCTAGAAGTAAGCAGCCTTCCATTTTGCTGAGCCCCGCAGGCTGAGAGTCCCAAGTCAAGTAGCATTTACCAGCAGGAATGAGCTGAGAAATGAATTGAACACCACATGTTTATGCAAGTAATTCTCAGAAGTGACTAGTTGAGTGCTGACTTTTTTGCTAAAAAGTCAACAGTGAGGACAGAAAGTGCAAATGAATGGGAATAACTTTCATAGAATCGCATGCAAGGAATGGATAGCCAGATCTTTATCTAGTCTGGGCCCAGACAGGGACGCCAGCCCATATTTTTTAGGGCCTTTAAGAAGTCAGAGTGACTCCAGAAAATGGACTCTGCATTTCCTTTCTATTCCATCTCATTTAATGTTTGTGGAAATTTGTGTTTAAAGGGAGCACCGAATATTCACTGCAATTTTAGTAGCCTATTGAAAAAGGGAAAAATGGAAAGAAGGGACTCCCCAAATCAGTCAATCAGTAAGCACTTAGTAAGTGCCTACTGTATGTCAAGTACTGGGTTGGGGATAAAAGATAAAGATGAAACAGGCCTGATCCTCAAGGAGCTTTCAGTCTAGTGAGGGAATACTATATACACAAAAGACACATACACACACATATGCACATACACACACACACTATATGTGCCTTAGTGCTTAAAACTGCATGAAGGGGGGCAGCTAGGTGGCACAGGAGATATAGCACAGACCCTGGATTCAGGAGGACCTGAGTTCAAATCCAGTCTCAGACACTTGACACTTAATAGCTGTGTGACCCTGGGTAAGTCCCTTAACCCCAATTGCCTCACCGAAAAAACAAAACAAAACAAAAAAGCAACTGCATGAAGACCCTTGGAATACACACACACATATACAAACACACACATATCAACACATATATACATATATTTATATATACTATAAATGCAAAATAATTTTGGGGGGACGTATTAGCCGCAGAAGGATCTGAAAGGGCTTTGTTTATTTATTTATTTAGAATTTTCCCCACCTTACATGTAAAACCAAAGTGGAACATCAATTTAAAAAACTTTATATCCCAAATTCTCTTCTTTCCTCCCTATCCCCCACTTAAGAACTCAAGCTAAATTAAAAAACAAAAACAAAATAAGACAAACAAAAAATAACTCAAGCTATTCAATATAAGTTATACATTTGCAGCTTTGCAAAACATTGCAGACAAAAAAAGTTTAGAAAAAGGAACAAACAACAAAATATACTTCCATCTGTATTCAGATACCTCAATTCTTTCTCTGTAGATGGATTACATTTTTCATAAGTCCTTCAGAGTTGTCTTTGATCATTGCATTGTTGAAAATAACAAAGTCATTCACAGCAGATCATCATACAATATTACTGTCATTTTGTATACAGTGTGAGATTTAAAATAGGATATACGAGCATTAAACTCCCCCTTTTAACTTTTCCTTTACATATCTCCCAGACCACTAAGAGAAAGAAGCCTCTGAGCTTTAATCAGTAAGGGATTAGTTTTTATTGTTTGGGAATTAATTAGACAACAAAAGGTGATACCAATTAGGGAAATAGGAAAGTAGAAATACAAATGAATAATCTTAGATTTAAGCTTAGTCTATATTCCTTTATAAAAGTCACCAAATCCCAAACTGCCTGCCAGGCCAAAAACCAGCACCGAACACCAGCGCTGCCATGGCTAAGCTGAAAAGCCAGAGAGATCGAACTTCCGTTCCACCCTCAGTTTTAAGCTGGTATGCCAGAAGTTTGTCACGGACTCCACCCCAAAAGGGAGGTCCTTCAAAAGCTGCTTCAGTAACATGTGCTTAACTCTCAAATGATTAAGCTAAAACTTCTGTTTTTTACCACAACAGTATATTTCACTTTATATCAGCTCATGTAAGTCTTTCCAGGTTTTTCTGATAACATCCTGCTCATCTTTTTTTTTACAGTAAACTACATTTTTATAGTACTTTAAAGGGAGATTTCTGTGCAAAATACCCACGAGGTTGATTATTGCAACAACAGCAATAGCTTACATTTATAAGTTATACCTGACAAAGAATTGAAATGGCTTTATTTGAAAAAGAATGAGCAGTAAACTGAGGCTAGGGTGAAGATCTCAAGCATGGTATATAACTTCTGCAGATGGGAGATGGAGTACTGTGGGTAAAGAATGGAGAGAAGGTGATTTTGTCTGGAATGCAGTTTGTGTGAAGAGGATTATTGTATAATAGGCAGCTAGGTGACACAGTGGATAAAGTGCTAGAAATGGAATCAGGAAGACCTGAGTTCAAATTGGGCCTCCTTAGCTGTGTGACCCTGGACAAGTCACTTAACCTCTGCCTGCTTCAGTTTCCTCAACTGTAAAACTGGGATAATAATAGCACCTTCCTGCCATGTTTGTTGTGAAGATCAAATGAGATGAATTTGTGTATAGTGCCTGGCTCATAGTAGGCATTATATAAATGCATATTCTTCTCCTTCCCTAATAGGACTGGAATGGTAGATATGGCCAGGTTGTGAAGGGTTTTAAAATCATAAGGAATTTGCATTTGATAATACAGATCATAGGGAACCACTGGAAATTATTAAGTGGGACAGTGACATGGTCAGAAGTGAATTTTAAGAAAAACAATTTGATAGCTATGTGAAGGATGAAATGGAGGAAGAGGACATTTGTTTTAAGGACAAAGGGGGAGGCTAAGAGATGATGAGGATGTGAACAAGACTGTTGAGATGGTGGTGAGTGAAGAGAAGATGGAGAAATAACTTTTATAAAAATAGAAATGTCAAGATTTGGGGAAGAATTGGTTATGTAGCATGAATGAGAATGAGGAGTAGAGAGTGATGCTAAGGTTGGTTACTTGAGGGACTGGAAGAATGATGGTGCACTCAATAGAAGAAGGAAAGTTTAGATCAGGGGTATGTTTGGGAAGAGAGATAATACGTTCTTGTTCAGGCATATTAGGCTTGAAAGGTCTATGGGGCATCAAGTTTGAAATGTCCAATTCATGATTAATGACTCTCAGAGCTCAGTGAAGAAACTCAGCTGGATATATAGATCCAAAAATTTTCAACATGGAGATAATAATAAATATAGCTATGTAATCTGTTTAGGAAAGAGGGAGAAACAGAGAGATAGAAGGAGGGAGAGAGAATGAGAGAGAGAAGGAGAGAAAGAGAGAGAAAGACAGAGACAGAGGCAGAGAGAGAGAGAATGACAGAGAGAGATGGAGAGACAGAGGGACGCAGAGAAAAAGAGAGACATAGAAAGACTGAGATAGAGAGAAGATAAAGAGCTAGCCTCTGAGTAGAGTCTTGAGTAATAGTTACAGTTAGGGAGTGGTTAGTTGGTTGGTTGTAGGCCAGTATCACTGTATCAAAGAGTACTTGTTAGTGAGTAAGGCGTAAGAAGACTGGAGGAAGCCACTAGAATTTATTGAGATGATAGGACTTGTATTTTAGGAAAATCACTTTGGTGGTTGAATGGAAGTTGATGTGGAGCAGGGAGAGACTTCGGTTAGGTAGACCTACCAGCAGGCTGTTTAAATAGTCCAGGTGTGAAGTGATGAGAGCCTTCATTGGAGTAGGGGCAGTGTCAGAAGAGGACATATTCAAGAGATGTTGCAAAGGTGAGATCGATAGATCTTGGCAATGGCTTGGCTATGGGGTGTGGTTGAGAGATTGTTAAGAGCCCAGGATGACTCCTAGGTTGTGAGCCCAAGGGACCAGATGGGTGGTGTTGCCCCCATTTAGTAATAAGGAAGATAGGAAGAAGAGAGGGTTTAAGGGGAAAGATGAGTTCTGTTTTAGATATATTGAGTTTCAGATGGCCACTGGATATCCAATTTGAGGTGACTGAAAGGCAGTTAGAGATGTGAGATTAGAGGTCAGTAGAGAGATTGGGACGGGAAAGGTGTATTTGAAGGGTAAGTACCTTAAAACCATAGCCACATAAAAGTTGGGAGTGTTTTAGAAAGGATCTGAATATTCTTTTCCTGACTTTAAAATCTATGCCTTAGCCAGTATAATAAATTGTAATGATATCTAGCTGGTGATATGATATTTTTAATTGCTAAGGTGTTAAGAGAAAGATTATTATAGGACCATTCTCAGCCACCTATTGATAAACAGGTTTAACTTCTGTCTTTGTAAAGTTATCTTTACTTATATGTAATCTGAGGTCCTCCTATAGTCACAAAATCATTTAGTACAACTAATACCTGAACAAAATTCCTTTTACAACACACCCAACAAAAAGCTGTCTAGCATATTTAAAAAAAAAAATTTTTTGGTGAGGCATTTGGGGTTAAGTGACTTACCTAGGGTCACGCAGCTAGTAAGTATCATGTGTCTGAGGCTGGATTTGAACTCAGGTCCTCCTGACTTCAGAGCCAGTACTCTATCCAATGCACCACATAGCTGCCCCTGCTGTCTAGCATTTTGATGGAAGAACAATTCACTGGCTTCCTAATCCTCTCATTCCTCTTTTTGCACAAATCTAGGATAACTTTAGGAAATAGTCTTCAGTGATGTCCAGCTTATGATTAAATATATCTTTGTTCAGAGTCTTGGTTATTCCTTAACCTATATAAGACTATGTGGTGGGAGGTGGGGTGTGGGACTCTAAAGAAATATTTGTCCTAAGCACTGACATTCAGGGAGAGAACAAGACTTATATGTGTAAAATTATTTGTGAATTTAGAGAATACGACAAGCCAGGGATGCAAGGGTTCCATTGACTATACTGAGGATTTTAAATGTCTAGTGTAAGCAATAAATACCATGGATATAGTCAAGAAAGGTAGAATCAATGTTAGCTACTGCTAGTAGGGATGGATTCAAGGAGAAAGTGAGACTTCATAAGGAGCCCAGAGGATTACTATGATTTGGATAAGTAGAAAAGGAGTGAGGATTCTTTCTTTTTTAATTTAAAAAAAAATTTTTTTTGTGTGTGTGTTTGTGTGAGGCAATTGGGGTTAAGTGACTTGCCTAGGGTCACTCAGCTAGTAAGTGTAGTGTCTGAGGCCGGATTTGAACTCAGGTCCTCCTGAATCCAGAGCCGGTGCTCTATCCACTGTGCCACCTAGCTGCCCCAGGAGTGAGGAGTCTAATGAGAGAAACAATGCCAAAGTAGCATACCTTTATCTTTGTCGTTTCTAAAAACCATTGCAGGATGGGGCCCTTAGGAAATGGGTCACATATGAAATATAGTCTTCCTAGTATTTTTCAAATACTTTCCCATATTCAGCACTGATTTTGGTTATTTAAAAAAAATCTTTAATATGTTTTTCAGTAATTAAGAAAGTAAAATATTTCTTCTCATTTCTGGTTTCTGTCTTTGAGGGCAAATGCTAAATTGTTAGTTATTTTGTGGGGCTAACTGGGGTCTTGTAATTCTTTATGGTTGAAAAATGCCTGATGCGTTTCTGTTCGATTAATAGGTACTTATTTTTCTCAGATTGTAAATAGTATGCATATTGTCATAGAGAAGCCTATTTTTAAAGAATAATGTTGATCTGTAGGACTCATGGTGTTACTGAAAAACATATTATGTCTTTGACAGATGGAGTAGAGAATCTTTTTTTCCCCCAACAAATGAGATTATTTGTTAAACTTTAATGAGTAAGGCAACAGTACACTGGTTGCTTAGTGAAGTGTAATTGGGATCATTTTCCCAATCATTTAAAATTAATCATCCCAGCTCTAAGAATTATGCTTTAAAATGAGAAATAAATAAAACATTCAAAGTTTGCTTTCTTTAATTTCTTTCCATTTAAACTCATCCAGGTGTGCTTTAAAAAGAATCACTAATTTTTCAACTTTGTTATTTTTGTTGGTGTGAGTTCTTTACCTTAATATCCCATGTACTGAAAAAAGAAACTCTAGAACCCCGAGAAAAAAAAATCCATCTCTTGCTTTCCCCTATTTCCTCTCTAGTTTTCCATGTATCTGTTTGTGTCTCATTGCCTGACCTGAATTTTAAAGCTTCATTCAGAGAGTGCTGTTCAACTCTTGAAGCTACTCACTTTCCCTATCTTTTCCTCATACCATAAGTTCCCCACATTCTACTTATTCCTCCTATCTTTCTTCATTCCAGAGAAGCAAGGTAGTTGTCAATGACACTTTCTGAATCAATGGGCTGTTTGAGTACATGTTTATCTCCTGTACTACCCAAATAACTTTCCGCATACCTGAGACATTTGTTTCTTTGAAACATTTGGTCCATTTCATAGAATTTAGAAGTTTTGAAAAAACATAATGAATACATAGCTTATAAAAATAATTTCAGTTACTTTTATGCTTTATGCCAGTTCCATTTCTAGTAGCAAAAACTATGTAAGTTGATAAATCATTCAGTCAATCCACAAACATTTATTAATGCCTACTGTGTGCCAGGCATCATCCTGGTACACCTATCTTCATCAATGAGTTATCTTCCATAGATTTGATTCTTCTCAGCAATACAATGGTCCAAGATAGTTCCAAAGGACTCATGATGGAAAATGCTTTCCAATTCCAGAAAAAAAAAAACTGTGGAATTTATATGCAGATTAAACCATGCTATTTCTATTGTTTTTGTTGTTGTTTTTCTTTTTTGCTCTGATTTTTCTTTCACCGCATGACTAATGCAGAAATACGTTTAATGTGATTGTACATATATAACCTATAGCAGATTACTTGCTGTCTTGGGGAGGGGGGAGGGAGGGAGAAAAAATTGAAACTAGAAATCTTATAAAAACGTTGAAAACTATCTCTACTTGTAACTGGAAAACAATAAAATACTTTTATGGAAAAAATGAGTTATCTTCCATTTATTTATTTATAAAAATCTATTTACATGGAATTCAGTGTTCTTGAGGAGTTTGAAATTTAATATAGGCTTAATCGGTTTTGTTGTTGATAATTCAAGTTTTGCATGATAAAATGAAACAAAAATGTACAAGTTTCATATTTTTAAGAAAATAGAAAATCCTTCAGGGAAGCAGCTATTTGCTTTTTGTCTTTGCATCTTCAGTGTCTAATAGTCATGCAGTCAACCAAATCAAAAGACTGATAATGGAAAATATACTGATTTGCTGTATTTTTCTTCTTATAGATCTTGTATCATGTGACAACTAAAAGGGAAATTTTATTTAAACTAATTGCTTATGGAAGCAGAGCTAAAGTGAAAAATCTGACCCCTGGAGTGGAATATGTATTTCAGATGAAGACAGTTAGAGGCATGGATTATAGTGTATCTGTTGAAAAAAAAGTGATTACAAGTAAGCAATTGCTATAAATTTTTTTTGGAGAATTTAAGATAGTTGGACTAAAATGTGATACAATTTATTTGCTTTTAGGACAACTGGTGATTTTCTTTTATATGAATCATAGCTTAAGAATACATTCAAATGAACTCACTATATATATATATATATATATATATATATATATATATATATATATTGGTGAGGCAATTGGGGTTGAGTGACTTGCCCAGGGTCATACAGCTAGTAAGTGTCAAGTGTCTGAGTCTGGACTTGAACTCAGGTCCTCCTGACTCCAGGGCCAGTGCTCTATCCACTGTGCCACCTAGCTGCCCCACAATATTTTTAAAATTGGTACTTTAAATAATTTTGACAGTACCTGGTACTCTGATTAGTTTTGATCTGATTGTTTTTAACTAAAATATATATAAAATAATTAATTCACTTATATCTTGTATTATATACCTTAAAAATTTTATTTAATTTTGCTAGTATCTGGTAATCTGATTAATTTGTACCTTATTCGTTTTTAAATCTAAATATATTTGAAATAATTAACTTATTTGTACCTTGTACTGTATGCCTTACCAATTTTATAGTGAGGTAGAGGTCTAATTAGTGTAGATCTAGGCTCTTTTTTGCCTGATCAATTATAGTTTACAGTTATGATCTTGGCAAAAAAATTGGTGCAGCATTTTTCATATCTAAGTAAGTGTTAATAGTATTCACTACCAGTAATTCTGAAAGCTTATGAGAATTTCTAAATGTTTATTTTAAAGTATTTTTTTTACAAATTATATGATTTATCCTAATGGATATGTCTATCTTGTTGTTCTTGAGACAATCAGAGTTAAGTGACTTGCACAGGGTTGCACAGTTAGTAAGTGTTTGAGGCCAGTCTTGAACTCAGATCCTTCTAACTCTAGGGCTGGTGCTCTATCTACTGTACCACTTAGCTGTCCTTGGGTATGACTGTCTTAAAGGAATTATGTTATAACCCAACAGGCAGCATTGTGTAATGGATAGAGAACAGGCCTTTGAGCCAGGATGACTTGACTTCACTTCCCAGCTCTGACATATACTGGCTGTGTGATCCTAGGCAAGTCACTTTCAATGCTCTAGGCAAATCTCTAAGATTAAATTTCCAACTTGAATTGCTAGAGGAAGTTTCCTCAATGAGATTTCTCTGTGTCAATTCCATATAATTCTGCAACATCTACAGGTATTTTTATTGGCCAGCACTGTGATTGACACTGAGGTAGGTATTTGGAGACATTTAGAGTCAATAGGTGAACCTCTACATAGATGTCACAGTACACCAAAAAAAGGGAATGGCTTAAATACTGGTACTCATTTTCACCTTTTGTCTTGTTTGTATATTTCCTTTGCATTTCTTTCAAATAGAACCAGCTGGGATATGTGGCTTAACCTTAAAAGCTGTGAATACTTCTGCTGCAACATTAATGTGGAATCCAACAAAGACCAACTTCACTCACTACAAGATTTGTTTGTCAAATAATACATTCACAAATGAATATTATATTTTGGGGACCACAACCGACCATACAGTTACGGATCTGACTCCTGGAGGCACTTATAATATCACAGTACAGAGAGTAAGAGGCGACATCGAAGGATATAGCTCATTTATCCGGGTGGTTGCAGGTTTGTAAATTTTTTTTTCCTAGTTAAATAATAATATCTTATAGTGTTCATACTTAAAATGGTAAGATGTTCTGGATGCACTTGAGTATTTCAAGACTTTACCAGAAGTTGAGCAAAGAAAGAAGGAAGGAAGGATGAAAGAGAGGAAGAAACAGAAATACTGGCTTTAGAAGACTGAACAATTTATCCATGTTAGTTAATAATAACAATAACAATAATAACAATAATAGCAAAGCTAAGTGTTTTAAGGTTTGAAAAACTCTTTATATGTATGTTATCTAATTTGATCTTTATAGTAATATTGTGAAATAGATGCTATTATTATCCCAACTTTGCAGAAGAAAAAAATGAGTCAGAGAAGGGGTTAGCATTTTTTTTCCTGAGTCTCTCAAATGTTTAATGTCTGAGATAGGATTTGAACTCAGTCTTTCTGACTCCACATCTGGAACTTTAATGATTGCATCATCTGAAGAGGAAACTGGAACCCAAAATATTCCTAAAAAACAATATTTGAAGATATTTTAAACTAGAACATGATTGGAATAGTAGCTCATCATGAGGATATTTTTTTAATGAGAATAATTCTAAACTAACTTTGTGGGCTTCTGTTATGCTGCTGTTGTTCAGTTGTGTCCAACTATATAGGACCCCATGGACATTGTCCATGGTGTTTTCTAGAAAAAGATACTGGGGTGGTTTGCCATTTCCTTCTCGAGTATATTCCCATTTTACAGATGAGGAATTGAAGCAAATAGGGGTTAAGTGATTTGCCCAGGGTCAAACAGCTAGTATTTGAGGCTGTTATTTGAATGCAGATCTTTCTGACTCCATGCCTGGTGTTCCATCCACTGCACCACCTAGCTGCCTATTCTGTTTTAATCTAGGCATTATCATTTACCTGGTTGTACAGTTTATTATCACAGAGCCTTTATACACTGTGTCTTATTAACTACAAGGACACTTGTAATGGGATCAAAAGAGAGCACTGGGGTGGTTGTTCAGGGGATCTGAGTTCTAATTTTGGCTCTGCTGTGTGCTAGCTATGTACTTTTTCTAAGTAATTTAAACTTTGTCCTCAGTTTACTAATCCATGAATTAGCAGAATTCTAGTTTCTTGTCACTTATGAAAAATACTATCTTTTGTTGCTGTATGTTAGCCATTGGTACATATTCATCTCTGCTCCTAACTTAATTTCTCCTATAGTAATATTTCACTGCTTCTTTATGCGCTTAAGTAATATTGTATATTGGAGTTCTTGTGGAAAATACTCCAAAGTAACAGTAAGTTTGAAATAAGGTGAGCAGGGACAGCTATGTGGCACAGTGGATAAAGCATTGGCCCTGGATTCAGGAGGACCTGAGTTCAAGTCCAGCCTCAGACACTTGACACTTACTAGCTGAATGACCCTAAGCAAGTTGCTTAACCCTCATTGCCATGAAGAAAAAAAAAAGAAAAAGATGAGCAAAGAGAGTTTTTAAAAAAATATTTTAAATAAAATAAAGAGAATTTGCTCACTGTTCAGTTTAATGCAACATTAATTCCTCAGGCACGATCTATAGTCTCTAATAATGGAGATAAAGGAAATGCAGTTATTTTCACACTTATTTTTGTCCATAATTTTAGGCTGAGTCTATGTGAGGTATGTTTTGCAAATACTTGGCTGCAAAGTCTCTTTCTCTCACTCTGTATTGTCTATCTGGAATCTGTGCTAAGATAAGGCAGAGTGGGAACCTGACTCATTGGCAACCAATCAGGAGGCCTTTGTGTAGAAAACTCCCCTCCAGATGGCACAAACCAACTTAAACAACTGTTCAGAAATAAAAGTGAAAGGAAATGTGAAAATGTATAGAGGGAATGGTTTGGGCAGGAAGGTGGTGCCACCCACCACTGTTTCATTCCTTATTCAAAATGGTTGTTTGCTATTATAGAGAGTCCAAAGGTTTTTTCTGGAATACTCATATCTGAAAAAAAGACAGATTTATACTTCATTTCCTTTCTCATTTTCCTTCCCACCTCTAATAAATAATTGAAGAGTCAGATGAATATACTGTACTTCTAAACATACTCTGTACTGCATTATACTTTATACTCTAATACACATATATGTATGTATATTTACATATATATATATATACATATACACTTTTATATACTATTTGAGCTAGAGAGAATAAATTATCAAATACACTTTGGAAAAATTTAAACTGATCAGATTGTAAGAAAAATTTCCAGAAAGAGCTACATTATATATGTATATACCATAAAATAGACATTCTTGAAAAAGATTTGAGTTCTTAAAATAAGCAACTAAACACAGAGATAACTTTGGCAGGTGACTGGTGATGGAATTCTTTTGAAAAACCATTTGTGTAATGTTGTCTTTTCATTCTTGATAATTTTAAAATAAGGGGATGATCTTTGCAATTTGTATTTCCATTATAAGAACCTGAAAAGCCTGAGAAACTAAAAGCCTTCAATATTTCAACACACTCCTTTTCTTTGCACTGGAGAACGCCTTCTGGACATGTGGAAAGGTATCATGTGGTTCTTGTTCCTGATGGTGGCGTTGTTGCAATCAGAGATCTTGGCCATGGGGAGTATCAGGTATAGTTCTCATTGAAGCACTTTGTTTATGTGTGATGCTAACAGGAAAGTTCTTTATGAAACTGAAGAACAATGGAAACTTACCTTTTAAGTTTTTTTTTTATTTAAAAAAATTTTTAGCATAGGAGAAAGACAAAAACAACGATTTCAGCAGTAGATGGTGGTTACCTTAACAACAGCTAATGTACCTTTTTTTTTTCAAGTCTACCATAAACCTCCGGCCAGTCATCCAAGGGTTCATGAATAGTTTAACAAAGTAAGGGCAGTGCTATTGAGTAATACATGCTCATTAATTGTGTACTTGCCAGGAAGATCTGTCCTTAAATCATTAATGCAGGCAACATTTCCCTGTAAAGCCATCAATGTAATTCCACTGTCTGAAAAATGTAATAATGATGGCTTTTCCTATAATATTTGTCTTATTTTTTATTGGAACTTCAGAGACACAGGTATTTCATAGTCATGCTTAACTGAGAGGGCTGGAGAATGGGCTAGCTGTAAATTCTCAAGAATTCTTATTGAATGCTTCTTTGCAGTGGCAGTAAAGTCGGCAGTTTTGTAGAGTTTATACAAGACAGAGATATTGACTTAGTTGATATACTATGATATATGATGTATATACTTATATATATCTATATCTTTATCTTTATATATGTTTCTACTTAAAAGTAGATTATCTGTTATTTATTGATATACTGTAACAAGCTTTTAAACATTTTTCTTGTAATGTACATTAGAGCCTTGTAGATGTTTCTCATCATTTGTTACTTTCTGATTATAGGAATTATAGATTTTTTACCTCTTTTGTATTTTCTTTCTTCCTTGGAAGAGTTTATTGTCTTTGATTTCTCCTTGATACTATAGGTTGATGTCTCAAATGCTATTCCTGGGACAAGGTACAATGTAACCATTTCTTCAGTTTCTGCTACAACATTCGGTACACCTGTTAGTAAAATGGTGACGACAAATGTGACCAGTGAGTATAATAAGCATTCTGATCTATGTCTCGCTTAACTTAATTTTTATAGATAACATGTTTTAAAATAATTTCTATGTGAATTTTAGGCAGTCTAAATCCTCACTTAAAATTTTTACTTTGATGAAAGTGTTTATCTATATATTACATGCTTGAAAATAAAAGTGTTAAGGAAAGTTTCTCATTGAGGAGGAAATGAAAATGTTCAATCATTTGTGCTCATTCTTAGACTTCTTTAATGTGGAAAGTTTGAAACTGGCTATTTTATAACTGCTTATGAATTTGAACATCTGAAAGATGTAGAGTTATAATTATGCCAAATACAGCAGTGTTTCTCAGCAAGGACAAGAAAACAAATAATTATGATAACATTAATAGTAATAATAATGTGCTATTAGTTTTAGTTTGGATTTCTTACATTAAGGATGATTTTAAAATTACTTGGCATTAATTGATGTTTGGTCTGTGAAGTTTTTTTTTAATGTTCCATTTTTTACATTCTTAGAAAAGAATGTTTCTGGTATTCCCCAAAGCATTTAATCATTTTTAAAGCATAACTCTAAGGAGAGCTGTTTCACATTGAGTCCATTAGTCTCCATGAACTTCAAAAGTCTAGGTTGGAAATAACTTTCCTTTCAAATGAACTGTGGAAATGCCCAAATTGTTACTTGACATTTTAATTAAAGGCATTTTGTTTTTACAGATCCAGGGCCTCCCGTGTTCCTTGCAGGTGAAAGAGTAGGATCTGCTGGAATCCTTCTTTCTTGGAATACACCCCCAAAACCAAATGGAAGGATTAAATCATACATCGTTAAATATAAGGAAGTTTGCCCATGGATGCAAACCACCTATACACAAGTTAGAGCAAAACCAGATAGTTTGGAAGTGCTTCTTACGAATCTTAATCCTGGAACAACTTATGAAATTAAGGTACGTTTAAAAGGCTTTCTGCATACTTTTATATTTTGAATTAAGTGCCTGTTTGATATTATGGGAATTAAAAAGCAAAGAAGCAATTTATTTTAAATCTGGTTAAGGGTCACTATATAAATTATGCAGGGAACTAAGGAAAAATAAGGGAAAGGATTGCTTCATTTCTGACCTTTTCTTTGGTTCTGGAAATTGTGCAGTTACTTTTTTTGTTTTTGCTAGATTGAGTAAAAATTTGTTTCTATTCTCAGAAGTTATGTACTAACACAAAAGATAAAGCTCTCCCTGTGGTTACTGAAGTGAAAAATAAATCTGATATTAATTTAATACTTTTTGTAAGTAAAACAATCTGTCATTTGGTTCAATGACAAGAGGACTAAATTTACAGAGTCTGAATTTTGGTTTTGCCATTTACTACTTGTGTAAACTTAGATAGGCGACTTCATTTCCTTGGGCCTCAGTTTACTCACCTAAAATGAGAGGATTGGACTAGATAACCACTAAGATACTTTCCAGCTCAAAATCTATGATCCTTATCTGTTAAATAATCATAACATTGAATTAGTCTTGTTTATTTCTCTCTATTAATCTTCCATGACCAACACCTGTGTTTTAAAAAAAAAATGCTAGAGTTTTTGTAAGCACAGATTCCATAAATGTGGCAATTCAAATATTTTAGCACTTCACTGATTTTAAGTTTGCCAAGTTAGGAAAAGGCTTGTTTGCAGGTCCAAATAATGAGGAAATAAGTAAAAGACAGCACTAAATTATATTGACCTTGTAAAATTCTTTACAATAAAATATGTCAGTAATATTTTTCCCCTTGGGAAGGATAATGGAAAATGTAGAAAAAACATCCAGAATACTGCTTATTTCCTGAAAAAATTAATAAGCAGTTGGATTTTGAATGCTGAAGAAAATTTGGATATAGTTCTATAGAATTTTATGTTTCCTTTTAATGAAAAATGTTTTATTGATTTAAAAATAATATTATAGTTATTACCTAATTACCCCCCAGAAACCCTCCTTTGTAACAAAGAAGTACTATTAAGCAAAGCAAAGCAAAGCAAAACAAAACAAAACAAAAATAACCACAATGACCATTTCTGATGGTGTGGGCCTCATTTCTTGACCACAAAACATTCAGTTCTATAAATTCTCATAAATATTAATTCAGCTAGATGGCAAAATAGATAGAGTGGGGTTGGAGTTAGGAAGACCCATCATCCTGAGTTCAAATCTGGCCTCAGACACTTACTGTGTAATCCTGGGAAAGTTACTGAATACCGTTTGCTTCAGTTTCCTCATCTATAAAATGAGTTGGAGAAGGAAATGGCAAATTACTCTGGTATCTTTGCCAAGAAAACCCCAAATGGGCTCATAAAGACACATACATGGCTGAAAATGACTGACCAACAACAATAAATTCTCAGAAGTTCCTTTATAGTTTCATTTTAAATTTTCAATTTAAATTAAATTTCAACAACAATTAAAGTACAAAAACAAAATTTCAATTTAATTCAATCTAATAAAGTTAATTTGAAAATTCCCATTAAAATTATTAATTTTTAAAAACTACTACTGTCACTTCCCAGTTATAACCATTGTTCACAAAAACAACAAACAATAACAAAGAAGGCAAATGAAACAGACACATTGTCCATTGTTGATACCATATACTTCTTTCTGCAACTATAGTTTCCCCCTCTCTAGGTAGAGCAGAAAGGAACATATCATAATGAGTCTTCTAGAGTCATGATCAGTTATTTCATTGATATGATTTTTTTTCTGATTCTTAGTATGAAATATTTTTTTTTCAGGGCTATATTCTTTCGTGTTCTGTGACATAATGAAAATGATCATTTTTACTTAATGGTGGCATGAGGGGGGTGGGGGTAGTAGTTTGCTGGGCCTGGAGTTTGGAAGACCTGAGTTCTAATCTAGTCTCAGACCTTATCTGTGTGAACCTGGACAAATCACTTAACCTCTATGTCTATTAACTCCTTCAGCTATAAAATGAGGGTAATAATAGCACATCTCTCATATGTATCAGCAGCCAACAACAACAACGAACATTTCCATAGTGCTGCTAGGCACTGTGCTGTGTTTTACATTTATTTTCTCCTCACAGAAACCCCAGGGAGTGTATCCCCATGAAGAAACCGAGGCATTGTTGTAAGGATTAAATTAGATCAAATAAGGTATTGTTTGTAAAGTGCTTAACACAGTCCCTGGCCCATAACAGGCACTTAAAAATGCTTTAATCTTTCCTTCTTAATATTACCTATACAAATTCAAGTTTTCTCAATTTATTTTCAAAATGTGGGTGTACCTGTTAAGGTAGTTATATTATTAAATTAGAGATGACAATTAGAACTGAGGTAGCATGTGACAATGGTTAATGTGACTTTTTGTTGGAAAAAAGCAATATTTTTGTTATTATGAGTCACAGAACACAACCAACCAGTTCCTCAGAATAAGGATTTCTAGTATCTGATATATTTATTGCTTTGTTATTGTTGTCATTCATGGTTCAGTCACATCTGACTCTTTATGACCTCATGGACCACACTGTTCATGGTGCTTGAGTGGTTTCCCTTTTCCTTTTCCAGTAGATTAAGGCAAATAGAGGTTAAGTTACTTGTCCAGGGTCACCCGGCAAGTAAACATCTTAGGCTGCATTTAAACTCAGGTCTTCCTGACTTCAGTCCCAGCATTCTATCCACTGAGCAACCTAGTTGGCTCATATTCATTGCTACCAATCATAAATAAATCTGAAATAGATTGTGTTAGGGTCTGGACCTGTTATTTCATTAGTTTAAGGAACTCCCAAAGGATGAAATTACTTCTACCGATGCAGATTGCTACTTCCTATGGAACTTGCTAGAGTTGCCTAGAGAACTGAGAGGCCAAGCCCTTTCTCCAGAGGTCCAGAGGATTAATTTGAATACAGTGTATTTTGTTCTGGAGCTGGTTCTCTGTCTATACCACACTGCCTTTGCACTATTCTAATTTGTGTTGTAGAAGAGTCTTAAGGATTTATGGGGCTACATGTAATTAAAGATTCATAGGCCAAACAACAAACTTAGACCTTTTTTTCCTTCTTGCATGATAGCTGAAAAGTGCTTAGCCTGGTCCATCGAAGGGAGGTTGCTCTAGGATGATAAACACAGGCTAAATTCTTTCATGGATATTCTCAGCAGCTAATCTAAAAAAGGGCTGTTGACAGGAGGGGGAGTCAGCCATCAAGAGCTTTCTCCTTAGTCAGGCTGACAAGGCTCCTCAACACAGCTTCTTTCCTTTCTCAACTCAGAGTTCTTGGGAACTCTGGAGTCTCACCATATTTCCATTTTTTTTTTCACATAAGTATCAGTCCATGGTATCCAATGGCGATGTTTAGAGTTAGGCATTTCTGCTCTTACAGTGTTTTAAAATTACATTTTAGAAGAATGCATTATGACAGGAGAAGTAGTTCAGTGTGGTGGATAGAGAGCTGGCTTTGGAGTCAGAAGGTTGTGGGTTTCAGTCTTATCTTTGACACCTCCTGGTGTGAAAATTTATTTTGATTTGGGGACCCTACCGTTAGGCTGAGATTAGAAAGCCTTAGGCTCTCAGGGTCTCTTCCCCTCCTCCTCAGCTTCAGTTGAGTCAAAAAGCCCCGTGGGCTGTACAAGACTGCCAGGTCAGACAGCTGGGGGAAAAAAAAAGCCCCCAGCTCCCTCCGACCTGAGCGGAGCTATCCAAAAGATCCCGGTTAGCCTGTGCTGAGGCACGGGAGGCGGGAGCACACCGTCCCCCTCTCCCCCCCCCACCAGCCGCAGCTCTGGCTAGCAGATTAGCTTGGTGTGTGGGTGCAAGAAGCCCCGAGATTTGAGTGGAGAGAAGAAAAGGTATATATAGACCTGGGAGTTAGACAGCAAAGGGGGCGGAAAAGGACGGAGGGGTTTGGTTGGACAAGGATGGACGAGAAAGGCTGAGAAGAGGTTCGGACAAGATTAGAGGGGCGACAAAGGCGGCAGAGGACGGAGCAGACAGACAGACAGAATAGGAGGCAGTGGAGAACACAGAAGCGGTCAGCACAGGGTACAGGTTGGAGAAAGTGAAGATTAAGAGGAGTTAGAAGAAAGTAGCTGAGCAGGGAAAGAATATCGTACCCTGAGGCCAGAGGTGGCTAAGGCCCTTATTGTATTTAAGAAGTTTGAAGAGCAGCAGGTGGGAAAGAGACTGCAGAAAAGCAGTCAGGTTGTGCATTTTATTTCCCTGTATTCTTAATTTTAAATAGTATCTCATAAATAAACTCTGCTTTGATTATTTAGTTAAGAGGCTTCTTAATATTTTGCTTATCAATTTAGGAGTGGAGCAGTGTGGTGGAACTTTATAAACGGCCCATGCTAAGTTAATAGCAGTCAGATATCCAATTAGTCAAGAGTCCCCAGATTAGTCCTCCAGTCAGCATTAGCCCCTGAAATTAGGCTAGTCATCAAAAATATTTTTACACTGACCATGGGATTCTGGAGAAGTAATAATCTGTCAATACTCTTGGCAACATTCTAAGATTATAGATTGAAGAGAAGGTGTTGATTTAGGGATCTGCAATGATAGAGAACATTCCTCACTTTTGGCTCCCCATATTAATGAAATTAAAGATCTAGCCCCCCCCAATTTTATGGGAGATAATGATATTTACCTTGAACTTGATTTTTATTCATTGTAAAAATAGGAGTGCTGTAAGAACCAAAAACAAAAACTTGTTATTTTTGTGTTTTGGATTTCACTTTATTATTTTTTTTTACTATTTATTTTTGAGAGATTCAAAGTTGTTATAATATGTAGTGCCATACCTAACTCAGATGTTATTCTTTTGCTTTATTTTAGGTGGCAGCTGAAAACAGTGCTGGTGTTGGGATATTCAGTGAGCCCTTCCTCTTCCAAACTGCAGAAAGTGGTAATTCTCCTAAACCATTCATAAATGCAAATTAATTTAATTACAAATGTGTTGTTTGTCATAAGTGACTTTTTAAAAAAATCTGACATTGTCTTGATATCCTAAATTATAATGTTTGTGAACATTGGACCCTGTTGTTGCTGTTACTTGGCTAACAGTAAATAGAGAATCTATTTGTAACTGTTAAAGTAAAGGTTAATCACTTACAGGTATGTTGCTGTCTTTTAAAAAATGTTTGTTGTTCACTCATTTTTCAGTTGTGTTTGACTCTGTGACCCCATTTGGGATTTTCTTGGCAAAGATACTGGAGTGGTTTGCCATTTCCTTCTCCAGCTAATTTAACAGATGAGGAAAGTGAGGCAAAGAGGGTTAAGTGATTTGCCCATGACAGTGTCTGAGGCTGAATTTGAAACCATGAAGATGAGTATTCCTTATTTCAGGCCCATCACTCAATCCATTGCTTCACTTAGGTGCTCTGTGCCATCTAGCTGCCTTGCTTTTTTTAAAAATTAAATTATATATTTTAAATTTACGAACATTCATTTTCTCTCCCATTTCCCTGAGATAGTGATGGTCAAACAGAACAAATTCCCTTACAGATCATGTCCACAGGTGTTTGTCTCACTCTGCATTTTTAGTCCTTTGCTTCTCTGTTAGGAGAGACATAACCTTCTTCTTCACTGATCCTCTGGAATCTTGGCATGTAAACTTCTTCCACTGACCTCAATCACAATTCATATACACCTTTGTAGTAGGACATTGTGAGTTGCTATGCCTCACAAAGATAAACAAACAAACAAGTGATTAAATAAAATTAATCACCTGCAGCCAAGCTTCTGATGAGTCTCTCCCAAACTTAACTAGACTGACATTCTAATTACAATAAGAATGCCCAGTAAGATTAAGGTAGCAATCCTGCCTCTTCTTATTCCTAGGCTTTTATAAAAATTTAAATATTGTACAACTATTACAGGTGAAAAGAAATCTTCTAATGGGGCTGTTGGCAAGAAGAGAAACTGATCCAACCTCTATAACTCCTGATTGCCCAGTAAACCATGGAGGAGTAATCTCTGAGTTCAGATCCTTTTTAGAGTTTCAACAAGTCACCTGAGAATGAAACTCATGTATGTTTGCTAAGTCAGAAATGAGATGACATCTTGAATGGCAGAATGAGTACTCATAGGTATCTTTTGAAGTAGGGAATACATTTCTTTATTGTAGATATGGCTTCAGGGTTGATACTGGGGTCCTGTCTGTCTTATATTGGAGGACTTTTAAAATTTTCAGTGACCAGCCTTTTATTGTACAACATCCACCATTAGTTCACTTTTCACTAAATCCCATCCAATAGTGGCATAGTCTTATGGTGATATTCTAGTGCATAAATTAAGCTCCATTGCCAGAAACCAGTCAGTCTGAAATTAGTGAGCAAGAGCTATCCATTTTCAGAGAATTTAATGCAATGATGGAAACATTAGTAATCTAAGAGATGATGAGGGTCTAAAATAAGGTGGTGGCATATGAGGATGGGGGAAGGAATGCATGCATGACAGAATGCTGAGTTAGAATAGATAGGAGTTGCCAATAGATCCCCAACTAATGTTTGGAGGGAGGGAAAAGGACATGTCACAGATAACACGAATATCTCTAGTCTGGATAAGTAGGATCAAATATGAACTCTTCTGCCTTGAAAATTATTCTTTCTCACCTGTGCTTATGTGAGTCCCTGGTTTCTTTCAAATCTCAATGCAAGTGCTATCTTCCATAGGAGGCCTTTTCTGATATCCTTCAGCTGCTAGTAGCTTTTCATCCAATGTTGCCTTGTTTGTGCTTTATATGTGTCTTGCATCTCCTTCTATGTGAGCATGTTGTTTCCCCCATTGGAGTGTAAGATTTTTTTATGGTTGGGACTTTCACTTTTATTTTTGTTTACTTAGCTGAAAATTTGGGGCTCTACAAATTTCCTCCACAAAAAAGTCAGAATATAGCCCTGGAGGCAGCCTTTCAACCTGCATTTCACAGACATTGTGGGGGTCTGGCTGTTGAATAGGAGAAGCACAGATGTGCTGAAGAGATATGCCTCTGGATATGATTGTGGGGAGAAGGAGCTAGCACACACCTGGGGAGTGCAGTAGCAAGGGGTGGAGATCCTGTGGGCTGTGGGCACCCACAGGAGAGCAGAGTCCCTGGTTTCAGTTCCAGGACAGAGAGGACAGCTGTAGTTTGCAGCCCCCAGAGGGACTACAGGGAGCAAGACCATCTGCTAGGACCATAGTTCTGGGGGCCTGGCTGTGGCCTATAAGTGAAGAAGAGAGCTCAAGGTTGGGCACTGAGACAGACTTCAGAAAATAACTGCTAAAAAACAAAATAAAGCAGAAGATAAATAATTTAAAATGAATAAAACAAAGGAGAAAAAACACAACCATAGATAATTACTAAGAGGGTAGAAAAGATCTTGGTTCATATTCAGAGGAAGATAATAGAGCTAAAAAAAAAATTCCTTTTTCAATAAGAAATGTCAAATGTTCCCAAGTACAGAAAAGGTTCCTGGAAGACCTTTAAAAGGACTTTAAAAACCAAATAAGAGAGATTGAAGAAAAAAAAATAAGAGCACTCCAAGAAAATCAAGAAAATTATGAAAAGTCAAACAACTTGAAATAGAGAACCAGAAACTTAAGGAAGATCACAATTACTAGAAAACTAGAATTCAGCAAGGGGGAAGATAATGACATTCTAAGACAAGAAATCATAAAACAAAACCAAAAGAATGAAAAAAGAGAAGAAAATGAAACATCTCATCAGAAAAAAACCCAACTGATCTGGAGAACAGTTTGAGGAGGAAGAATAAAAGAATAATTGGACTACCTGAAAATTACAATAAAAAAAGGATCTTGATACAATATTACAAGAAATTATCAAGGAAAATTGCCCTGAAGTTCTAGAACAAGATGGCAAAGCAGAAATAGAAAAAACATTCAAATCACCACCTAAAAGAGATCTCGGGAGAAAAACACATAGGAATATCATAGCCAAGTTTCAAAGCTCCCGGTTTAAGAAAATATTGAAAGCAACAAGAAAAAAATATCATGGAGCTACAATAAGGATTGCACAAGACCTATCACTTTATGATGCTGAATGACCATGGGTCTTGGAATCTTATTCCATAGAACAAAGGAGATGGGGTTATGACCAAGGGTAACTTACCTAGCAAAGTTAAGAATAATGTGGGGCAGAAACTCATGACATGATTGCTCCAAAAAACATCTGAATAACACCATAGGAAAATGCCTGGAGCAGCAAAACTCACAGAAGAATGTGCTGAAATCATCTTCTAACCAAGAACGATTTGGAAGGTCAGAAGGAAGGAGCTGCTGTGCTAATACAGGAGTCAAGTCCAACCCCACAGTCACCCTGATGCAGATCTAGTCCCAGGAAGGCCTCACCAGAGAAGGAGACCCCCAGAGCCTCTGAATCATCTGAAGCATCATCTGGAACTAAGCTCATAGTCTGGGGAGAGGGCTGAGCCCTGGGCAGGGGGGAGACTACAGGGGTCTATGCTGGTGCTGTGGCAGAACTTGGACTTTTGGCCCCTGCTGAGAACCAGGAGGTAGGCTTGAGTAGCAGTGGCCCAGGTGGGGGAGGGGCACAGGCTTGTTTGAACTAACAACCACAACACACAAAGCTGGTTGATTAGCAACTTGGTCTGGGGTCATCTATGGACAAGGGAACAGGCCAGGTGAGTGAAGAACCTGATCCTCCTTAAATCATACCACCTGGGACTTCTTAAGCTTGGGATACTGCAGCCTGGAAACAGTGTCCTACTTCAAGGAGCTAAAAGGTCAAGTAAAAGAAAGGAAAGATGAGCAGACAGAGAAAGGTGAGGACCATAGAAAGTTTCTTCAGTAACAAGGAAGACCGAGGTGCACCCTCAGAAGAAGATGGCAACATCAGGGCCCCTATATCTAAAGCTTCCAAGAAAAATATGAATTGGTCTCAGGCCATTGAGGTGCTCAAAAAGGACTTTGAAGATACAGTTAGAGAGGTAGAGAAATAAATGGAAAGAGAAATGAGGGTGATGTAGGAAAGACATGAGAAAAAAGTCAACAGCTTGAAAAGTCAAATTGGCCAAATGGAAAAGGAGGTACAAAAGCTCTCTGATGAAAATATTTGCCTAAGAATGAGGATTGAACAAATGGAAGCCGGTGACTTTATGAGAAACCAAGACACAATAAATCAAATCCAAATGAATAAAAAAATAGAGGGCAATGTGAAATATCTTCTGGGAAAAACTGCTGACCTGGAAAATAGGTCCAGGAGAGAAAATTTGAAAATTATTGGTCTACCTGAAAACCATGATCAAGGAAAGAGCTTAGACATCATTTTCCAAGATATTCTCAGGGAAAATTGCCCTGAAATTCTAGAAGCAGCTAAAATAGAAATTGAAAGAATCAACCGATCACCTCCAGAAAGGGATCTCAAAAGGAAAACTCCTAGGATTATTATAGCCAATTTCCAGAGCTCTCAGGTCAAGGAGAAAATATTGCAAGCTGCCAAAAAGAAAGAATTCAAGTACTGTGGAGCCCCAGTCAGGATAGCACAAGATCTAGCAGCTTCTACATTAAAGGACTGGAGGGCATGGAATATGATATTCCAGAGGGCAAAGCAAAAGGGATTACAACGAAGAATCACCTACCCAGCAAAACTCAGCATAATCTTTCAGTGGAAAAAACAGGACTTTAATGAAAAAGAAGACTTTCAGATATTTGTGATGAAAAGACCTGAACTGAATGGCCAATTTGACTTTCAAATACAAGACCCTAGAGAACCATAAAAAATTGGAGCTGGGGGACATACCTGGGGTCGTACAGTGGGCGACTGTTTTGTGTCTGAGGCCAGGTTTTGGCTTGTACCCCCCTCGGTTCAGGGGTGATGATTTGTCCACTGTGTCACTTAGCTAGATGATAACATCTTTAGGGTTGAATTGAGGGGTGAAGAGAATTCATTGGGGGAGGGGGAAGGGCAGAGGTGAAATCCTACATGAAAGAAACAGGAAAAGGCTTATGGAGTGGGGGAAGAGATGGGAGAGGAGCAGGGCAATAAATGAATTTTACACTTATCAGAAAAAGCTCAAGGACCTTAAACTCATCAGAGCTGCCTCAAGGAGGGACTAACATACATACCCAACTGGGTGGAGTAATCTAATCTGGGCAGTAAATGAGCCTAACACTCATCAGAATAGGCTCAAAGACCTCAATCTCATTAGAATTGGCTCAAGGAGGGAATAATGCACACACACAATTGGGTGGAGTAATCTCTCTAACCCTCTAGGAAAATAGGAGGAGAAGGGGATAAAGAGAGAGGGGCAAAAGAAGGAAGGGCAGAGTGGGGGAGGGGACAGACAGAAGCAAATCCCTTTTGAAGAGTGATAGGACGAAAGAAGATGGATAATAGAATAAATATCATGGGGAAGGGAATAGGATGGAAGGGAAACAGTTAACAATAGTAATCATGAAAAAGAGTAAAGGGGGGAAAATGGTACAAAAAATATTTATAGCAACTCTTGGGTGGAGGCTAAGAATTGAGAATCAAGGGAATGTCCATCAATTGAAGAATGGTGGAAAAAGCTGTATTATATGATTGTAGTGGAATGGACTTGTGCTACAGGAAATGACAAACAGGATGATCCCGGAAAAACCTGAAAAGACTAATGAATATCGATGTATAGTGAAGTGAGCAGAGCTGGGAGGACATTGTGCATAGTGACAGCAGTATTGTTCAATGAGCAATTGTGAATGACTTAACTACTCTCAGCAATGCAATGATCCAAGACAATCCCAAGGAACTAATGAGGAAGCTTACTATGCACCCCCATAGAAAGAACTGATAAAAAAAAACACTTGTGGATTGAACATATATAACCTGGTTGTGATCTTGTGGAAGGGGGAGGAAAGGGAGGGAGGAAGGGAGAAAAATGAATGTTGAAAACTACCCTTACATGTAACTGGAAAAAAATAATGTTTGTTGCTAAAAATAATAATAATAATAATGCAGGGTAGCCAGGTGGCACAGTGGATAGAGCACTGGCCCTGTAGTCAAGAAGACCTGAGTTCAAATCTGGCCTCAGACACTTGACACATACTAGCTGTGTGACCCTGGGCAAGTCGTTTAACCCCAGTTTTCTCCCCTCCCCGAAAAAAATAAAAAAAAAGAATAATGCTAAAGAGAAATTTACTGCAGACTTTCCCTCAGTTGTCTGATTTCCTTCTAACTTTAAATACTTTGATTTTGATTATACCCCCAAAATGTCTATATTTTATATAATCAGACTTGTCTCTTTTATCTTCTGTGATCCATGTTATCTCTTTTTTTGTTATGACCTTTTCTCTTATACATAGATTAGAGAGGTAATTTCTTCCTTGCTCTTTAAATTTTCTTAAAATAAAGCCTCGTATCTAAGTCAGGTATCCATTTGTAGCTTATCTCAATAACTCATTTGTTTATACATAATTTTTGATAAACTCTTTTTGAATTTTCTTATCAGTTTTTGTCATATAGTGAGTTCTTATCAAAATAAATAGTATCTTTTTATTCATTGAACATTATGCTACTGTGTTCATTTGCTTTTGTATAATATGTATTCAATTTGACCCACTTAGTGACCTCACTGTTTTTTTTTTTTTTAAACCAGTACAAATTGTTCTGATGATTATAATACTTTGTAAGATAGTTTGAGATCTGGGACTTGTAGGCCCTCTTCCTTCTCAAAGTTTTCTGTTATTTCCTTTGAGATACTTGACCTTGTACTCCTCTGCATTAATTTTATTTTATTTTTCTAGTTCTCTAATTTAATTCTTTGGTAATTTGATTGCTATGGCATTGAATAAATATATTAATTTTGTCATTTTTTTATTATACTGGCTTAGACTAGGCCTGGGATACTTGTCCAATTATTCAGAACCATCTTTATTTGTGTATACATTGTTCTGTAGTTGTATTCATATAGCCGATGTGTATCTTGGCAGGTAGACTGCCATGTATTTTATATATTTTGTAGTAGTTTTCAATGTATTTTTTATTTCTCTTCTTGCTGGGTTTTGTTTATAATCATATGTATATATACACATACACATATATATATATATATACATACACATACATGTGTATATATATATATACAATCTACATATACACATGCATTTATGTATATATGTATTGTGCAAATGTATGTGTATGTGTGTAGGTATGTAGGTATACACATATACTTATAGGCATAGACATAGACACATACCCCCGCATTCAGTTACATGACCCCATATGAGGTTGTGACCCATAGTTTGCTCTAAACTATCATTTTAATTAGCATATACTTGAGCAAAATAATTTCCAAGAATTTTCTTTATTACCTCTTAAATTATTGTGAATTTTCCTCTTTAATTTTTTATAAAGTTTGATTTTTATCTTTACTTAGAAATCAGGATTTTTAAAAGCCTCATTTCATTTATCAATTTCATTTTTTTTGCTTTAGATTTCACCAAAATTACATTAATCCCTTCTTTGATTTTTAGAAATTCTACTTCTTTAGTTGTGAGTTTTTTTGTTCTGATTTTTTGAAAAGTTCAGCCCCCAATTGGTGGATATTTTTTTCTTTTGCGGACATTATTTAGGAATATAAATTTAACTGAAGGAAAACTTTATTTGAATTTCCTTAAGGATGAATTTAATAGAACACAATTTTTAGTATATTGCTTCATTATCACAATTTTCTTTGGTCAAATTTGTTATTTCTATACTTTGTTTTTTAACCTACCAATTTGTTAGAATTAAAATATTTTGTCTGTGATTAATTTTTAATTATTTCTTCAAAGGCTCTTAATTGAATATAATTTTTATTGCTATGGGATCAATAAATTTTTCTTTAGGATTTTTGCTTTTCTCTATTTTCAGTAAAATATTTATGGTCAATTTTTGTATCAGTGCCATGCAAGATTGAGAAGTATGTAAACTCCTTTCTGTTCTTATTCATTAATTCCCAGAGATCATCTATTTCTTTCTCCAAATCTACTCAGGCACTTCTTTCATGTGTATCTTTGAATTAAATTTATCTAGATCTCAAAGGGATACACTGATATCCCTTACTAATACAATTGTTATGTTTATTTATTCCTATTAAATCTAATTAATTTTCCTATTAAGTATTCTGTGCTATTTTTACACATATATTAAATATTTATATTGATTCTTTATCAATGATGCTTTAAAGTATAATGTAGTTTCCCATGTTCTCTTTTCTTACTATATCTATATTTAATGTAATCTAATCTGAAATCATGATTATTCCTTTGGTTTTTTAAGTTCAGCTGAAGCACAGTAGATTTTACTCCAGTCCCTCATTTTAACTCTTTTTGAATCTTTATGTTGCAAGTATATTTATTGGAAATAATATATTTATACTGCCTAATATTATTTTGTTCTAATCTATTCTTCTCTTTTCTTCTGGTTTATAGATGATTTTATCTAATTGCCATTCAGGTCATGAGTGTTAATTGTTTATTTCCCTCAATTCTATTCTCTTGTACTTTTTTCCTTTACAAAGAAGACTGTGGCGAGAAAGGATGAGTGTGCTCCAGACTTGTGTTATTCATATATGCATGCAATGCATACATACATACATACATATTAGACACATATATAGTTATAGAGTTCTTTTTATATATGTATGTATGTATAGGATTTTTTATGTATATGTAAAGTGTGCCATACTTGATGCAAACTACTTCATATCTCTTTTTGTGGGGCAATGAGGGTTAAATGACTTGCTCAAGGTAACACAGCTAGTATCAAGTGTCTGAGGCTGGATTTGAACTCAGGTCTTCCTGAATCCAGGGCCAATGCCCTCAACTTCATACCTTTTCATTGGCTGTTCCCATACTTAGAATTTTTTCCTTACTCACATTTACTTCTTGGCTCTCCTGTTTTCTTCAAGCCTCAGCTCAAATCCCAGTTTCTGCAGGAGGCTTTTGCTGATAAATGGTACCGTTACCCCATACTTTCCTTCTGGGATTACCTTCCATTTACACTGTATATATGTTGTATATACATAGTTATTTCCACATTGTCTCTAACTTTATAATGTGACTTCCTTTTGAGCAAGGACCATTCTAATTGTCCTCAGCCCCACTTTTTTTTTTTTTTAGGGAGGCAATTGGGGTCAAGTGACTTGCCCAGGGTCACACAGCTAGTAAGTGTTAAGTGTCTGAGGCCGGATTTGAACTCAGGTACTCCTGACTCCAGGGCTGGTGCTCTATCCACTGTGCCACCTAGCTGCCCCCTCAGCCCCACTTTTAAAAATAATAAACATTTTTTTTTTTTTTGGTGAGGCAATTGGGGTTAAGTGACTTGCTCAAGGTCACACAGCTAGTTAAGTGTTAAGTGTCTGAGGCTGGATTTGAACTGAGGTCCTCCTGAATCCAGGGCCAGTGCTCTATCCACTGTGCCACCTAGCTGCTCCAATAATAAATATTTTAAGTTAAAATTTTGAATTCCAAATTATACCTCTCCTTTCCTCCCTCCCCTTCCCCTTCTCTGAAGCAGTAAGCAATCAGATATAGGTTATGCATGTGCAATTATGTAAAACATTATCTTATTAGTCATTTTGTATAAGAAAACTTGAGTAAAAGAAAAAATGCAAGAAAGTGAAAATAGCATGTTTCAATGTGTTCAATCAATATCAGTTCTTTCTTTCTTAGGACACTATGCTTTGGGATCATCTTGGATCATTGTTTTGCTGAGAATAGCTAAATCATTCACAGTTCATCAAATAATATTGCTGTCACTGTGCACAGTGTTCTCTTGGTTCTGCTCACTTCACTATATGCCAATTCATATGAATCTTTCAAGGCCTTTCTGAAATCATTCTCCTTGTCATTTTTTATAGCACAATAATATTCCATTTCCATCATATACCACAGCTTATTTAGCCATTCCCCAATTAATGGGCATTCCCTTGATTTCCAAGTCTTAGCCACTACAAAAAGAGCTTCTATATATATTTTTATACAAATAGGTCTTCTCTTTTTTAGGATATCTTTGCCAGCCCCACTTTTTTTGGGGGGGGGGTTTGCAGGGCAATGGGGGTTAAGTGACTTGCCCAAGGTCACACAGCTAGTAAGTGTCAAGTGTCTGAGGCTGGATTTGAATTCAGGTCCTCCTGAGTCCAAGGCCGGTGCTTTATCCACTGCACCACCTAGCTGTCCCTCTAGCCCCACTTAAAAAAAAAATCTCTAGTACTTAGAGAAGTGCCTGGCACATAATAAATACTCAATAAATTTTTATTAACTGACTGACACTGACAAAAGTGAAGAGTAATGTTTGGACTATTGTTCTGGAAAAAAAGATCTTTTGTTGTGGTTTTTTTTTTAAGATCGTGGATTATAAGCTTTTTTTTTTTTTTTTTTTTTGCGGGACAATGGGGGTTAAGTGACTTTCCCAGGGTCACACAGCTAGTAAGTGTCAAGTGTCTGAGGCCGGATTTGAACTCAGGTACTCCTGAATCCAGGGCTGGTGCTTTATCCACTGCGCCACCTAGCCGCCCTGGATTATAAACTTCAATATGAGTCAGAAGTGTCATGTAGCTGTCAAAAAAGGCTGCATGCTCTTGGGCCACATTAAGAGATACATAGCTCTCAAGAATTGTGAGGTGATAGTGCCACTGCATTCTCATTTGGTCAGACTTCAACTGGATTATTTTGTGCAGTTCTGAGGACACTGATGAAGAGTCAAAGTTATCCAGATGGATAACATTCTCAAAAATGCAATCAGGGTGGTGAAGATTCTTTTCTCCTTATCATATGAGGATCAATTGAAGGAGCTATCATGTTTATCTGGGAAAAGAGAAGCCTGGGGAGGGACATTAGAGCTGTTTTGGAATATTTCAAGGGCTGTCTTGTTGAAGAGGTATTAGACTTGTTCTAATTTAGCCTCAAGGAACCTGAGTGATTAGTGGATGTTGCTTAGAAACCAACTTTAGATTGCTATCTGGAAATACAAATTCCTAACAGTTAGTATGGTCTCAAAGTGGATTGTACTCTTTTGGGTGGTGATGGGTCCCTCCTTCTTGTAGATCTTCAAGCAGAGAGGGGATAATTACCTATTAGTTATGTTAAAATGGGTACTCCTTTCCTGGTTGAGTTGGACTTGCTGGCTACTGAAATCCCAACTCTTTAATTCTGTGACTGTAGAGGTGGCCCAAGGTTCTAAAACACTGTCAGAAGAATATAAACCCTGGCAGATCATACAAAGTGGAAAGACATAGATTAAAGCTGAGCCTGACTGTATCTTGTCTGAACATCAGCCTGGCTAACAGCAAACATATTCATCATCAGTTTGACAAGAGGGTCATGATGTTTTTGGCAGCAGGAACCCTCAATAACTATCTACAAAGTTATAGAAGAGCTGTGATCTACACAGTTAAAGGAAGAACCATACCAATGTAAATTATAAAGCACTGCATCATTGAAATATGTTACTTTACAAATATGGAAACTGAGATCCATAGAACACAAATGTCTCTGGGTCACAAAGCTAGTGTCTAAAGCAGTATTCAAAGCTAGGTCTTTCTGACTCCATGTCTATAGCTCAGATTGTTCTAAATCTGAGACTAGCTTTCTATGTTATGCCATGTCACTTCTTAAGTCTTGATATTATTGTTACATGTTAAACTCCATTTTTATTTAACCTTATAGAGAATGTTGCTATCATTTAATTTATTAGATTATTATTAATTATTCATCATGAACTTCTTAATTTCTTATTATCAGATGCATTTGTTAGGTGATTTAACAATTCTTATCATGTTACTCATATAATTGGGGTAGCCAGGTGGCACAGTGGATAGAGCACCGGCCCTGGAGGCAGGAGGACCTGAGTTCAAATCCGACCTCAGACACTTAACACTTTACTAGCTGGGTGACCCTGGGCAAGTCACTTAACCCCAATTGCCTCACTAAAAAAAAAACAAAAAAACCCCACATAATTATTCCCCTGAGCCTAATTTATTCTTCTTATATATATATCATATGGTTTCTTGTCAAATTTTGGGATGCTCATGTGTATACATTATTAAAATTGTTCTCCATACTATTTTTGGTATCTTAAAACGAGAAGCCTATTTACTTACTCGCATATATTTTGTCGCTGAAAGTGTTTTGTCTACTTCAACTTCGTGCTTTTTTTTACTGACTTGTCATACTTGTTAAATCATGTATCTGCTTTCCCCAAGTGGCATCATGCTCTTAAAAGATTCTAAATAATTCTCAATTGTTTTTGTTCACTTAAAATAGCAAGTTATTGGGACATTTCTGGCCTATATAAATGATGATACATTTTCTTTGTAAGCATCATATTAGATAAGGACTGACCTGTGATTCATTCATCTGGGGAACTTCCAGGTGGGGAAATTTACTCTACCAATGCAGATTGGTGCGTTCTGTGCAACCTAAACTCATTAAGAATTTTAAAATTTATCTCATTAAATATTTCCCAATTACATATATATATTTTTAACATTCTTATTTTAAAATTTTGGGTTGTGACTTTTCCACTTCCATCCCACCCCTCTCTCCTCCATGAGAAGAAAAGCAATTTCATTTCATTTATACGTGAAAAGTCATGCAAAATATATTTCTATTTATTTATTTGACTAGAAGCCTAAACTTTCTTTTAGGCAGTTGGGATTAAGTGACTTGCCCAGGGTCACACAGCTAATAAGTGTCAAGTGTCTGAATCCGGATTTGAGCTCAGGTCCTTCCGACTCCAAAGCCGGTGCTCTGTCCACTGTGCCACCTAGCTGCCCAAAGCCTAGACATTTTAAGAGTTGCCTGGAGCACTGACTGGCTAAGCAACTTGCTCAGGGTCACATAGCCAATATGTATCAGAGGGCTTGGGTCCAGGTCTTTCTGGCTATAAGTCCATTTCTCTAGTTGCCTCTCCCTTTCCTTGTTTCTAGTTATAATTTCAATTTGAAAGTGAAAAGTCATTTCCCCACTTACATTCTTGCTGCTCTTCCTTATTGAAAATAAGGCATAAATGCATCATTAAACATGAAATATATTTTGGTGTTGATTATGCTCAAATTCTCTACATGGCTTATTTACTTTATTTCCATGTAATTAGAATTAGATAAAAAAGACAACACTTCTCAAATATATTTAATGTTTGTGATGTAAAGAAATAGATTGGGGCAGCTAGGTGGCACAGTGGATAGAGCACCGGTCCTAGAGTCAGGAGTACCTGAGTTCAAATTCGGCCTCAGACAATTGACACTTACTAGCTGTGTGACCCTGGGCAAGTCAATTAACCACAATTGCCTCACCAAAAAAAAAATAATAATAATAAATAGATCTGTCATTCAGCTACTCAGAGATCTTTAGTGACTGTGTATTACCTCTAAAATAATACATAAAATCCTCATCCTGGCACTCGAAGCCTTCTACTCTATGGCTCCCACCTACGCTTTCCATTATTATTTCATATTATTCTCTCCTTCATGAATTCTCCATTTGTGACAGACTAACTTCAAGGCTTATCAATACTCCAAGGGTTCTTAGGATGGCAGGTCAAATGTTGATGTTCAAAGGTACAGAGAAGGTAGTGGTAGGGCAGATATTCCTCTAAATGACTGGAAGGGTTAATTGTTAGTCATTCTCTGCCCATGTTAGTGGTCTGAGCCAGGAAGAACTGTGTGAAAGTCCTTCCTCTGACACATGCTGACTGTGTAAACCTAAACTACTTCATCCTTCTGTGCTTCAGGATACTGTAACCATTTAAGTGATAGAGAAGTCCTGCTTTGAATTGATAGAAGGAGTTGACTCATCCAAAAGTTCCCTAAATCACTGGAATCATAGACCATGTTTGTAGGGTAGGTAGGGATATATATATATATATATATATATATATATATATATATACACACACACACACACACATATATATATACATATATATAATATAATATAATATAATATAATATAATATAATATAATATAATACAATACAATACAATACAATACAATACAATACAATACAATACAATACAATACAATACAATACTATATTATATTATATTATATTATATTATATTATATTATATTATATTATATTATATTATATTATATTATATTATATTATATTATATTATATTATATTATATTATATAGAGAGGCATCCAGCTCTCCACCATTAGGAGATAATGGCCAGAGTAGAGTGGCAACTCTTGGGTCTGTTCCAAGGGGATGTGTATGAGGGCCATCAAAACCTATTTGTAAGATGGAAGGTAGAGCGAGACATTAGCGGAAAGTTTGGGAGGAAGGGTTCCCCATGGCAATGCTCTGATAGGTCTCACAGTAAGAAAAAAACACAATTGGTTACTCAGATGCTTTGCTTTTCCTTTAAATATGTTGGAATGTTCAGCAAACATTTATTAAATATCTAATATGGGCAAAGTACTATTCTGGGTTCTGGGTAAACAAAACAAAAATATTCTGTTATAACATCAAACCAACTGTAGGGCTCTTGAAACTTGGGATTCCAGGATCTGAGCTCATGCTTCTATATTAATTTCAGGCCTAGAGGAGGTTGGTTTCTAGTGAAAGAGGTCAAGTTATTCTTTGTATTCTCCGTCTCTTTGTTCTCTGACTCTACAACCCTGTGGAAAATAACCTGGAGCTTAGGCTTGAGTCTTATCTAGAGTCTTTCCCAAAAGGTACTAGAAAACTTCTCAAGGTACAATATAGATCAGGTATAGGGCAGTTATTTATTTTCTTAGCACAAAAGAAAGGCTTAAAACAAAAGATTCATACTAGAATATATAGGCTCCATCATAGTAATCGCTAAATTAAAAAAAAAAAAATGCTACTGATTGGGGCTGCTAGGTGGCGCAGTGGATAAAGCACTGGATTCAGGAGAACCTGAGTTCAAATCCAGCCTTAGACACTTGATGCTTACTAGCTGTGTGACCCTGGGCATATCACTTAACCCTCATTGCCCTGCCCCCCAAAATACTACTAATTAAAAAATAGCCATTTCTTATTTCTTTATTCTGGTCAACTTTTTATTCAGGATATTTTAAAATGATACTCCCAAGTAAACTTCATCTGATTCATTAAATCTTTTCAAAATTATTTCAGATATTATGGAAAACTTAGAATTTTATACTTTCTTAAGTGTCATGGTAACATTTCTAATTATAACTCATTAATGTTTTCCTTAGCTCCAGGCAAAGTGGTAAATCTCACTGTGGAGACCTTCAATTATTCAGCAGTCAATCTAATTTGGTATTTGCCTCAGCAACCAAATGGTAAGATTACCAGCTTCAAGATTAGTGTCAAGCATGCAAGAAGTGGAGTCATAGTGAAAGACGTCTCAATTAAAGTTGAGGATCTTCTGTCAGGGAAGTTACCCGAGTGTAATGTGAGTATCATAAAAGGCCTTCTCTATTTTAAACATTTCCAGAAAAATTGTTTCGTTAAATTTAATTTATAACCCTATTGACGGCTACATAATTCTCCTTTTTTTTTGTTTGTTTATGGGGACCATTTTTTTAAATGTTAATAACTTTCATGCATCCCACCTCCTCCCAAATGATAGCAGTCATACTATTTGACAAGGACCCTTTTTTGTAAACAACAACAAAAAAACCTGATTCCTTTCGATAAAGCAACCATACTGTTAGGATCTATTGATTGAGAATATTCATGATGAAATGTATATTAAGATGTACTTCATGATGACAAAATTAATATATAAAATGACAAAAAAGGGATGATGAATTTTATAATGCTTTTAAATGAATTTTTATTTTACTAATTATAATACTGAAATGTTAACAAAAAACCCTAAATATAATTAGAGAAATAAAAAGTAAAGATAGCAAAGAGGGGTAACACTGTATTGTAGCAATACCTGAATTTCAGTTCTAGTTTGAGGCACAGGCTGTGTGATTCTGGCCAAGTGACACAGATAAGTGTCACAGATAAGTCTTTAAATCAAAGAAGAGTAACCAGTGTGTATTGGTAGAGCTTATTTCCTCAAGAGGAGTTCCTTACACCAACAAAATCACGTCTGTTCAAAAGCCAAAAAAAAAAAAGTCATTGTACATTAGAAAAATAGTAATCCATGTGTGAGAGCCATTTAGTTGTTCAGCCTTCAGAAGATACGTCTGCTAAATAAAATAGGTTTTTTTTTGTTTGTTTGTTTTGGTGGGACAATGAGGGTTAAGTGACTTGCCCAGGGTCACACAGCTAGTAAGTGTCAAGTGTCTGAGGCTGGATTTGAACTCAGGTCCTCCTGAATCCAGGGACAGTGCTTTATCCACTGCACCACTAGCTGGCCCCTGCTAAATAAAATTGAGAAGGAAAATGTTTGGATTCTGGACCCATTGGAACAATTCTGTTGCCTCCTCATGGGCCATAGCCCATAGTTTGCAAACCTCTAGCTTATCCTATTGGTTTGTGACTATAGATAAACTATGACCATGGTGCCTTCATTCAGGAGATTTATAGATTAGTGTCTATCAAGCAACCAATCAATAAATATTTATAAATCACATGCTATGTTCCTGGCACTATACTAGGTACAAGGGATACAAAGACAAAAAGTAAAAGAGTGGGGCAGCTAGATGGTGCAGTGGATAAAGCACCGGCCCTGGATTCAGGAGCACCTGAGTTCAAATCCAGCCTCAGACACTTGACACTTACTAGCTATATGAACCTGGGCAAGGCACTTAACCCTCACTGCCCTGTAAATAATAATAATGATAATAATAATATTAATATTATTATTAATAATAATAATACAAGAATAAGAGTCCTTGTTTTCAAGGTTACATTTGATTGAGCAAAACAAATACATTTATAAGGACATGCAGCATGTATGTAAAAACAACCCTAGCAATTGTTTGGAGTTGTGTGGGCTACTAGAAACAAGATTTCAGGAAAGGCTTGATATAGGAAACTCACTAGAGTTGAGCTTGGATGAAAACTAAAGAGGCAGGGAACACTCTAATACAAAATTAGCTACATAGGAGGGGTCTAAATGAAATACTGTGAGAGATTTAAAGAGGGAAAGAGAACTTCTAGATATCAGGGGTAGAAGTAGTTGGGAGGAAGATTGAGAGGTATGGGGAAGTCAAGCTGTAAGAGATTCCTAGCCAAATTCTAGGCTTCAAGGAGGTAAAAATTAAGCTGAAAGACTGTCCACAGAATCTTATACTATATATGCACTTATTTGTGATCAGATAAATATACATTCACATATCCATATATAATATCTCTGTATATAATTTATATATACTCCTATACTTATATGTATATGTTTACCTATGTTTATATGAGTTTACATATAATTACATGTATGTGTATATACACACATATGGACATAACTTGCGATTCCAAGCTTAGGCATTTTGTGTGATGCTATTTATACAACAGACTTCTAATTGGTGTATAGGAAGCTGATGAGATGAGGTTGCATATACATCAGTCAAATAATCAGCAAACATTTATTAAATGCCTATCATGTACCTTTCTTATGAAATTACTTTGCATTTATACTGTCTGTATCATATTTATATTGTATGTGTGTGTGCATATATACACATGTGTATGTGCATATATAAATATATATGTGTATATACAGACATGTGCTCTATCCACTTGCTGTGCCACCTGCCTTTAAATGAGATGATATATATTAAGGGTGTCACTTTGTAAATGCTGTAGTTTTGCAGACTTTAATTTAATGTAGAAATGTTAGCTATTATTGTATCTCTGGATCCCAAGTCACACGCTCTTTTTACTACAATACATTTTCCACAGTCTACACTCCAACCCTTAATCATAATGCGTGTGGTACATACTTAAGTGCTTGAATACTTGTAGACTAACTCACTGAGTTCCCATGGGAATCAAATGATAGTAAGTATACTGCTACATTTTTCTTTTCATTTTGTTTAATAGGAGAACAGTGAATCTTTTTTATGGAGTACGACTAGACCTTCACCAACCTCTGGTAGAGCCACATCTCCCCCCCGGGTCACATATATACCCAATGCCCATGCAATGAGTCGAAAAAGTTCTGTGTGGAATGAACCTATCAGTTTTGTAGTCACCCACCTGAGGCCATATACCACATATCTGTTTGAAGTCTCTGCTGTTACTACAGAAGCAGGTTACATAGACAGCACCATTGTCAGAACGCCAGAATCAGGTGTGTGTCCTTTTGGGGGGGGGGCAATGAGGGGGAAGAGGGAAGGTAAAGTGAGAGGGACTTAATGGTAAAGAAAAGGCAGTAGGCGTATAGCATTTTCAAGTGCATTAAAATGATCTCTTAATACTTTCAGTTGGTTGGGTTTCCTTTATTGGTCCTTTTTCTTTTTGAAATCTGTCTTTAAAAATTCGTAACATCTGATGATGCAACTTCAAATTTTTGAGTACTAGTGAGGACATAGGAAATATAGAGGATATCCAAAAGAGGAAACAAAAAGAAGCAAAAAATTAAAAAGATTTTTTGGAAGCATGAGCGGCTAGGTGAAGGAGCACTTTCTCAAGAATAGGTCTGAGCTAGGGTTTTTTTTTTTCCCATTCTTTCAGAGACACATGCTCTCCCTCTTTCTTTACTAACTTCTAATATACTTTAATAAATGCTTAAAAACCTAAAAAAAAAGAAAGAAAAAAAACAAAAGGAAAGAAAAATAGAGAAGGTTTCTTTAGTCTAATTCTTACAATCCTAAGAATCACCATTTGTAGACCTTGCCTACTTCCTTCCTTCCTTCCTCCCTCTCTCTCTCTCTCCCCCCCCCCAAGGCAATTGGAGTAAAATGACTTGCCCAGGTTCACACAGCTAGTAAGTGTCAAGTGTCTGAGGCCAGATCTGAACTCAGGTTCTCCTGACTCTAGGGCCAGTGCTCTATGCACTGCAGCACTTAGCTGCCCCTTTTTCTTTTTCTTTTTTAAAATTGTCTAAATAAGGGAGTTTTAACTGAGGTTCTGTACATTTTTCCAAAATATATTTTGATTACTGGGTTCCAACATAATTGGTTGCTTTTGTAATCTCATCCATTTTACTTTATGCATTAAAAACATTTATTATTTATTCAGTGCATTTTCTGCATTTTTTCTGAGAAAGGACCCACAGGGTTCTTCAGATTGCTAGATGCACAAAAAATGGTGAAAAACCTTGTCCCAAATCCTCTTTTTCTGTAAAAAGAGAGAGTTTAATTAGATGACCCCTTAGGTCCCTTATTTATTTTGCATTGGCCCTATGATTTAATGAGCATAAGGAATTCTTAAAGAGGAAACTCCCCGGGGCAGCTAGGTGGCATAGTGGATAGAGCATCAGCCCTGGAGTCAGGAGGACCTGAGTTCAAATCTGGATAGAGACACTTGATACTTACTAGCTGTGTGACCCTAGGCAAGTCACTTAATCCAAATTGTCTCACCAAAAAAAAAAAAAAAAGAGGAAGCTCCCTCTATCAATGAAGTTCGACAACTTCTCTGAAATTTAAAATCTTAGAGAGTTGTCTGGGTCACTGAGAGAGCCTGTGACTTCCCCAGGATCATACAACCAATATGTTTCAGAAGCAAGACTGGAACCCAGAGTTCTCTAAAGCAGAAACTGTGCCATGCTGTCTTTCATATATAGTCCATGACAGCACTATCCTGTTGACCTCATCCTGTGACTTTAGTTCTATCATTAGTTTTGCTATTCTCAAGGCCACCAATACTCTTGGCAACCCTAATAGTTATAAAGTGATTTCAGTGTAAAGTTTAAATGCTACCCATTAATTTCTTGATAAAAAATATTTTGGCTAAGATTTACATGTCTATTCAGGTTGATACACTTCAGATTTACACACTTTGTCACCAAAGGAAAGTTATTATAATCCCTGTGTCCTAGGTACAAAACATTAGTCATTTTTAGCTCTAATAGTATTAGAGATCAAAAGGAAAAATAATTGATGAAGTAATTTCGCTGTAATCCCTAAAAATGCTTGGAGTAACAAATCATCATTTATCCATGGTAATTAGTCATTCATATTTGACATTTAGCTTTATGTAGCATTATCTTTTGGATTCTTGGTTATGAATCACCTTTGAGTTATATTATCTCCCCCTTCATCTTTCTTATTCATCTAAGATAGAAATAATTTTATTAGTGTCAGATAAAAAGAAAACTGTTACCCTAGAAATAAATCTTATTTATTTAGATAAATTTTACTATTTTTCTTAATTAAAACACTTTTTACAGACAAAATATTTGACAAGACGCATATATGATATGATATATATAAATTAGATTGCTTTAGATACTTGTCTTATGTCTAAACATGCCTTTAATTTTGAAATTCCAAATATTAATGTGAGATAAGAACAAAACTGTCAGTGGTAATCAGAGGCTCTGTATATATCTCTGATGTATTGCATTCATAAGAAAGGATGGAATCATCAGTTTAAAACTTCTATTCAAGCCATTGCCTGCTTTTCAGAGATAGTGCCATAAACCATGAATGTCATCTGGTGAAAATTCTCTGAAAATTGCTTCAGAAATAAAAGTCTCAGTAAAATTGAATTATAAAATAATTCATGGGTAAACAAAATATACTCTGTGAAGATACATGCCACACCAGAGAAAAGCAGGTAATCACGACAGATAGCCAATTAGTCTGATAGGTCAGTTAATAAATATTTATGAATGCCTCTTATGTGCTAAATGCTGGGGATATGAAGAAAGGCAGTGATAGTCCTTGACCTCAAGTTGCTTATAGTCTAATGGGGGAAGACATTACACAAGAGGAAGCTGAAAAGTGAGAAAGGTACTTGAGGATAGGACATGTTGGGGAAGTCCAAAGAGTATAGGAGAGTAGGAAATAAAAACATGATTGGCCTGAGAACTCTTTTTAAATGGAGGTGCTTTGAGGAGGTCTCCACTGTCCACCCTGCAAGCAGGGGGAGAGAGGGACCCCAAGAATAGAAGATACATAGGAACTATGAGGTTGATCTTGCAGGATGAAGTTGGAAATGTTGGAAAAGTCAAGAGGAGTGCAGCTAGGTGATGTGATGTTTAAAATCTAAATTGTGGTTGCCTTAAATTAGAAGCTTCAGCACCAGTCTTTGGGCATTAAACATTTATTAAAGCATACAGGTATTCACATGGAGTTCAGAAAGTTAAGAAAAAGCCTATCTAGCCCAGAGTTCCAGCCTGGTCTGGTTCTTCCTCAAGTAGATTAATCTCCAGATGGGTCTTTGAGTATCTGCTAAATACCATTATTTTATCACAGTGATAATGATTAATTAACATACATCACCCTTAGACTTTTCAGGTCTATATTTCAGGTCATTTTTTCTCTTTCAAATTAAAAAGCATACATGTTCTGCTAATTTAATATCTCTCTGTGTCTCTGTCTCTTGCTCTGTCTTAATATTATGCTAATTATGCTAAGCTAATATGCTATTTACTGTTCATGAGCAGTATGTAAGGAAAAGAGAGCTGGCACTGAAGCCATGAAGACCTGGGTTCCAGTCCCACCTCTGATCCATATTAGCAAGTGACTTAAATTCTCAGCTCTCTAGGCAACTATTGGACAAAGATTTCTCCATAGCCTGCATTGGTTTAAAAAAAAAAAAAAAGAGTTTCTTTACCCAGTAGTTCACCAGACCAATGAAATTCTATGTCTAATTCCTATCTCTACAATGTAAAACTGATTAAAACTCTTTAATGTGAATAAATACCAATAATATGTTCGTATATATTTCTGTAGTGCCTGAGGATCCACCTCGGAATTTGGCAACGGGCAACATCACGGAAAACTCTTTTTCCATTTCTTGGGATCCACCAAGTATAATAACAGGAAAATTTAGTTATAAAGTCGAACTGTACGGCCCAGCCGGTAAGCATGACATACTTTTATGGTCACCTTTTTTGCAGGGGAAGTATCATGATATGAGGCAACTAGGTTTCTGTGATTTACAATTCTAAGCATGGAATTGAAATGTAGTAAGGACATTTGAGACCTTTAAAATGTTTCATTGAAAAGAGGGTATAGCCTTGCTGTGCAAAATGTAAGCTGTTTAATTCATCAAGTAATGAGGCAGTATTGCTCAGAGTAAATTTGCTCTTTATTGGGAACAATGGGGAGACTCAGGTTTCCTTACAATCATTTCATCAGGTTGCTCAATTACCATGAAACACTGAAATTCATTTAAACATAGGGCTCTGCCCAGATTTTGTGGTTTTGCTTTTGAACTTTAATAAATTAAAAATGAAAAAAAGGACACAAATGTTGGGATTTAATAATGTGTGGATTTCAGATTACTGCAAAGTTTAAGGAGTTTGGAAATTGGCTGAGCCTATCTGGCTTTCTAGACATTTGGGTCCTTTTTGTGTGTATGCTGTTGTACATGGGAGTAGAGCACTAAATATGGAAACAAGAAAGACCTGGGTTCAAATCCCATCTAAAACATTTACTAAATGTGTGAGCCTGAGCAATTCACTTTAAAAAAATGTCTTTCTGGGGCAGCTAGGTGGTGCAGTGGATAGAACACTGGCCCTAGATTCAGGAGTACCTGAGTTCAAATCCAGCCTCAGACACTAGCTGTGTGACCCTGGGCAAGTCACTTAACCCCCATTGCCCTGCAAAAACAAAAACAATGTCTTTCTTCATTTCCTTATCTGTAATATGGGAATAATAGTAGCACCTTCCTTCTAGGGCAGTTGTAAGGACAAAATGAGATAATCTTTGAAAAGGACTTTACAAACCTTAAAGCATGCTGTATGTGCTACTTATTATTTATTTATTTGATGGCTCCTTCTCAATCTCATACATTCACATCATCTTTTCTCCTTTTACAGGAACACATTGATTAATTTTCCTCTATTCATCGCTATCCTTTGCCTTTCTCCTTGATTGCCTGCTTTTTTTTATTCCTAGTCCTGTAATTCCATGTCTACAATATTCTGTGTAGGGTATCTATAATAAATTCAAAATGCCAGTCCAAAACTAAGGCTGAAAATTTGAGTAAGTAAAAGAAAACATTAAATAAAACAAATAATATGGGTTGAAAGAAGTTCAGGAGGCAAACTCAGAAGTGTGTAATCCCACAAAAAATATAAGTAAAACATCAGAAAAAGTGAATTAGCCACTAAAAGTAACTAGAAAAAAGGCAAGAAATATAAAATGAAATTATAAATAAAATAGGAATTCAGGGAGAAAAACTGAAATGAGAACAAAAAATTTAAAATGGGAGGTGGAAAATCTGACTCATTTATTAGTCTCCTGAAATGTAAAATGGAGCAAACATAATTCAATGATTCTATGAGACCCGATGTATTTTTACAAAATAAAAATATTGACAAATAGAAGATAATATGATATATCTATTATAAAAACAATTTACCTAGTAATCAGATCAAAACTATGAACAAAAAACCTTGAGAGAATATTTCAACAATTTACAAGAGTAAATTGCACAGAGATATTAGAACCTGAAAGTAAAATAAAAATAGACTCATAAACTTCAACTATCCAGAAATGTCATGGTCAAAATCAAATATTTCTAAGTTAAAAAAAAAAAAAAGTGGGGCAGCTAGGTGGTGCAGTGGATAAAGCACCGGCCCTGGAGTCAGGAGTACCTGAGTTCAAATCCGGCCTCGGACACTTAACACTTACTAGCTGTGTGACCCTGGGCAAGTCACTTAACCCCAATTGCCTCACTAAAAAAAAAAAAAAAGTATTACAAGCAGCCAAAAAGAAAGAGTTCAAATGTGAAGAAACCACAAAGAATATCATGCAAAACTAAATAGTAAGTATGATAAAGAAAATACTGTATGTGAGATTGGAAAAGGGAAAAAATAAAATCTTTCAACTCTACACCCAGCAATCTCAGCTTAGTAACAAGTAGCAGCAGAAGACAACTCCTAAATATTTCCTCCTGATATTTTTAAAATTCCATCTTACTTAATTTTCAATTCCAAATTGTTTCCCTTCTACCTTCCCATCCTTCACTGATTAAAAAAGCAAGACAAAACAAAACCTATTGCAAATATCTATCCTTCTGCAAAACGAATTGATACACTAGCCATCTGACATTGTTTTTATTGCTGCTCTTAGTTTCAGAGGATTTCTTCGGAATAGATTAACCAGTTTTATTGACAGCTTATTAAAATCTAGCTAGATGGCAAAGTGGATAGAGCACCGGTCCTGGAGTCAGGAGTGCCTGAATTCAAATCCGGCCTCAGACACTTAACACTTACTAGCTGTGTGACCCACAAGGCAAGTCACTTAACCCCAATTGCCTCACTAAAAATTTTTTTTAAAATCTAGCATGATATTTTTCAGAAATACAGTATAGTTTTAAAATAAATGTCTTACATGTAATAGAAAAGAAATTATTATATATGTAAAGAAAGAAAAAATACAACAATGTCAGCATTATGGTTTTTTTTTTCCTCCTTTGGTGCGTTTTTCCTTATTAAAAACAAAACAAGAGGGGGAAGCTAGGTGGCACAGTCGATAAAACACCAGCCTTCGATTCAGGAAGACCTGACTTTAAAGCTGACCTCAGACACTTGACACTTTCTAGCTGTGTGACCCTGGGCAAGTCACTTAACCCTCATTGCCCTGCAAACAAATCAAAACGACAACAACAACAAAAAAATAAACAAGAAAGCTAGACCCCCCCCCCAGTCCAGTATTTGTAAGCACTGGACATTTTAATTTCAAAAGTATCTTGCAGCTACAATATTATCTGAAATTTTTACTATTGCTAATCATCAGCAGGAGTGTGGGTATAAAAGCAAAACTGTAATAATTGTAAATTAGGGCAGATTATTGACCACATTTCATTGTTTTAAATTGATGGCATAGTATTTAAAAAGTAATTAACTATAATTATTTGTTATACTTCAGTAGATTGCAAAACTCACATATATGTATTTGATTCATTGACCACGAATTAGCATTTTTATCACTCCACTTGAATCTAGCATTCGATGTCACAATGACTTTGTGCTTTGCAGAAATGACTTACATAAACTTATAATATACACCTTCTCTTCTTTTAGGTCGGATTTTGGATAATAGCACAAAGGATCTTAAGTTCACGTTTACTAATCTGACACCATTTACATCATATTATGCATATATTGCTGCTGAGACCAGTGCAGGCATTGGACCCAAGTCAAATCTTTCCATTTTCACTCCACCAGATGGTAAGAACAGAGCTAAAATATGAAAATTTAAATTTCTAAAAAGTGATATGTGAACATTTTCAGGTGGTGAGTAAAATAATGTACAGTTAAACATTACATGTTGGAGCATTGTGTGCAGCCAGTGAAGTCCAAGTCAAATCAAAATAGATTCCCCGTACATTGCATATTAATTTAGAAAACCACAACTTACCATTATCTATGTTTTATTATAGTTTTATTTGTTTTTAAAAATATTTCCCAAATATATTTTCATCTTGTTCAGACTGTGCTTGGGAGTTTTGCAGCTAGGGTAGTGTTCTTGACACCTCTGGTATAAGGTATATCTCATTTACCAATTTAATAGTCAGTATGGTATAGTGCATGAAACACCTGGATCTGGAGTTAGGAGGCCTGGTTTTCAATCCTGATCTTGTGTCTTAATAACTATATGATCATTGGCAAAGTGGTTAACTTTTTGGAACCACTTAGTTTTTTCATCTGTAAAAGGGAATAATAACATTTGCACTGTCTGAGATAACTATAATGAGAAAAAGTATTTTGAAAATCTTAAAGCACTAAAGAAATGAACTTTTATTATCTCAATATCCAGTTGCCAAAAATATTGGCAAATTTGGGGCAGCTAGGTGGCATAGTGGATAAAGCACCGGGCCTGGATTTCAGGAGGACCTGAGTTCAAATCCAACCTCAGGTACTTGACACTTACTAGCTGTGTGACCTTGGGCAAGTCACTTAACCCTTATTGGCTTGGGAAAAAAAAAAGACAAAAATATTGGCAAATTGACAGTTTATGCCAAACCAAAGTTTTGGGTCTGTATTAATAGACAGAGTTTCATCACTGAAGCACTCTCTATGCCATGAGATCGTGAATCCAGACCAAAACACACACATAGACAGACAGACAGACAGACAGACACACACACACACACACACACACACACAACTAGGCATTATTTTTTTAACACAGAGGAATAACCAGGGTGTCTAATGAATAATGTATAGCATAACTATAGATTACTTTTCATATACATTTTTGTATAACATAAAACCCCTCTACTAATATGTTGCACATCACAAAACCAAAAATTAGCACTGTCAATTATAAAATAAGTTAATATTTCCTCTAAAAAGGGAAGTGTTGCCCATATAGATTAAATATCAAATAGCTGTTTAAAAAATAGTTTGCCAAAAACATATATGTAGTACATTTAACAACAAATATCATAAGTCACATGTTCATATAATTAAAGAGGTAAATTATATTCCATCCCCCTCTTCACTCCTGAGATTTACTGACATATGTATATCCATGTCAAGGTATTGAATGGAAGTTCTTTTCTTCTTGGGGATGTTCCTGTGAATTCCAATTCTATTTATTATAGTTCAGTTGTTTCAGTTGTGTCCTACTCTTTATGACACCACTTAGGGTGTGTGTGTGTGTGTGTGTGTGTGTGTGTGTGTGTGTGTGGTAATTGGGGTTAAGTGACTTGCCCAGGGTCACACAGGTAGTGAGTGTCAAGTGTCTAAGGCCAGATTGGAACTCAGGTACTCTTGAATCCAGGGCTGGTGCTCTATCCACTGCACCACCTAGCTGCCGCTAAGGTAGGGTTTTTCTTAACAAAGTTGCTTGAGTGGTTTCCCATTTCCTTGTCCAGCTCATTTTACATATGAAGACACATAGGCAAAAAGAATGTAGTGATTTGCCCAAGGTCACACAGCCAGTGAGAGTCTGAGGCTTCTATTTGAGGTATTATTAATTAGAATACAAGATCCAGATTCAAAAATGCTGGATTTGATTGTGGCTTTGCTATTTACTGCTTGTGTGACCTTGGGCAAGTCATTTATCTGCTTAGATATCACTTTCCTCATATGTTAAATGAAAGAGTTAGATAACGTGACCTCTAAGGTCCCTTCAGTACTTTAATCCTAGTGAAAAACCTTTGTTTCTCTCTAGAAATTTTAATATTTCAGGAAAGTTTTACATTGTACAAATTATTTGAGTCCAGAATCTTTCAGATACTTTATGATTGCTAACACGTACTAAAATAAGAGAGAATTATTTTCTTTTGGTGCAAGGACAGAGAGAAATTGACATATTGGATAGAAAGGCTACTGAATGAAAATTTTAAATATTTGACCACTAGATGGCAGCAAATATTTGGAAGTTGAGGTCATTTTTTGAATGAACCTATCTAATCTATCATCTATTTCTTTATCCATCCATCCATCCATCCATACACACACACACACACACACACACACACACACACACATATGTGTATGTATGTATCTATATTTATATATAATTTGCCTTATAAGAACTTTTAAAATCTTAAGCTCCCCCCCTCCCAACAAGAGAGGAATTTCAAGTACACTTACTACATTGGTGAAAGAGGAGATTTGTGCTTTAAAGTTAGTCAGATAGTATTTTTAAATGAATTAACTAGCATTTATTAAGTACCTACCACATGCCAGACACTCTGCTAAGCACTAGGCATACAAAGAAACACACAAAAAAATAAATTGGTCCCTACTCTCAAGGAGCTCACAGTACAATAAGAGAAATGTAAACAACTCCAAAACCCTGAAAACTTCATAGAAATGTGAACTATTATCTTGACATTGTTTTTCCTTATTTGAAGGCAATCCTGTGACCCAAAAGGATGGGAATTTAGAAGATGGGGCCATTTCTCCATTTGTTGAGGCTTTTCTCTAATAAATACACATTTTGTTTTTCATCCACATCTCCTTTCATACGTGTATTTGTAAGATGTTAAAGGTGGCTGAACAGGGGCCAGTAAAGCGTAAAGGTACCTTTCACACCTAAGAAATGAAGTCATGGCTTAAATTCCCTGAGCATTATTTTAACCAAGATAATTAGCCATTGAACACAAAGAAATAATAACAGCTTTCGTACGGTGCTTCATGCAAAGATGAGACTATCCTGCCTAGACTTGAGTATGTTGTCACAATTTAATGACTCTTCTCAAAAGTAGAATCAAATTGTAGTATTTTACTATCTGACTGGCACAGATAAACTCGCCATGCGGAACACAGAGAACAGTGACAATGGCATAGAGTGCGGGGAGTGTTGGATTTGGAGTTAGAGACAGCCAGGGTGCTACAGTGCATAGAGTGCCAGGCTAGAGTCAGAGAGATTCATCTTCCTGAATTGAAATCTGGCCTCAAATGCTTACCAGCTGTGTGACCCTGGGCAAGTCACTTGAACCTGTTTGCCTCAGTTTCCTCATCTGTAAAATAAGGGGATTTGACTTGATGACCTCAGAAGTTATTCTAAGCCTTTGCTCCGTGATCCTTAACTCTCCAGTTCCTTAGTCCATGTTGTTGTTTAGTCATTTTTACTCATGTCTGACTCTTCATGAACCCGTTTGGGGTTTTCTTAGCAAAGATACTGGTTTGTCATTTCCTTTTCCAGGCCCAATATGGTATTAATTGCACCACCTAGTTGCCCCTTCCTTACACATGCTATTGTTGTTTAGTTATTGTCAGTTGTGTCTGACTCTTCTTGACTCCCCCCTTTTTTTTCCACAAAAATGTTGGAGTAGTCCTGCCATTTTCTCCAACTCCTTATAGATAGTAGGTATTTGATGACTTTTTCTTGAATTTTATACAAAATTGGTAAAGTTGAATCAGTATTATAATTCATCTGAATATGTCAAATTCAAATATATTCCTTTCTAAGAATATTTTTGAGGTAAATCAGACCTTTGTAGAGAATAATGGGGGAGGTGTTGAAGAAAGCCAATGTTTTCTTTGTTCCATACTTAGGAAATTTCTACTTTCTTTTGTATTGTCATTATTTGTTTTCCCCCCTCCAAAATGTATTACAGGTTGCTTGAGCACAGGGCTTGCATATTTTCTTTTCCTTCTTGGTTACAACATACCCTATCTCTATACAGAAAGTACCTCACATACCACCTTTCAGGTGAAGGGGGATATATTGCAAAAATGTTTGTAGTAGTTCAGTCTGGATGTAGTGGTACATAACTATAATTTTTGTTACAGATAGATCCCTTGAGTCAGGAGTTCTGAGCTGTTAAGAGGGCTAAAGCCCTTTGGGTGTCTGTGCTAAGTTGGACACCAATGTGGTGAGCCCTGGGAACTGTGAGATACTAGGCTGCCTAAGGAGTGGCCAATTGTCCCAGGTCAGAAAAAAAGGAGGGCAGGTTAAAGTTTGTGTGCCGACAAGTGTTTGTATGGAACCTGTGAGAGAAAATGAGAGGAAGGTAGGCAGGAAGGAATGTAGGCAGGAAGGAAGGAAGGAAAAGAAAGGAAGGGAAGGGGAGGGAAGGAAGGAAAAAAGAAAAAGAAGGGAGAGAAGAAGGAAATAAGGGAGGAAGGAAGGAATGGAGGGAGGGAAAGATAAAAATAAGGAGGAAAGGAAGGGTGGGATGAAGGAAGGAGAAAAAGAAAGAAGAAAGAAAGAAAAAGAAGGGAGGGAGGAAGTAAAGAAAGAAGAAAAAAGGAAAGAAGGAAGACAGGAAGGAAAGGAAGGAGGCAGGGAAGAAAGGAATGATAGAATGAAGAGAGGGAGGGGAAAAAAAGAAAGGAAGGAAGGAAAAAGAAAGGAAGAAAAAAAGAAGAAAGGAAAGAAGGATGAAAAATAGCACCATTCCTGCAGTTGTTGACTTCTGGGCAGCAATAAAATTCTGACACGGTTTGATGGGTTTAACAATATCACCAGATCTTTGTACACTTTTTATATAGGGTACAAAAAGTGAGACGTGAATTATTTCTGAATTCTACCATGTCTGATGCTAGTATGTTATGGAGCAACAAAACCAGAGCTATTCAAATTCATATTTGTTTCTGAATGACTACAACACGGAAGGGATAATTTCTGTCCCTGGTGAATTCTAGTTCATGTCTTTATGTGATAGTAATGAAACCCAGCCTAGCACAATGAATACCAGGCTGTCAGCTTCTTTGTTTTCAGAATTCATTCCTAGCAGCCTTTCCTCTTAGAATGTATTTTCAAAATCCATCCCTAATGGAAGTTAGATTTGTCTAGATAATTCAAGGTAATTTAACGAGGCTAGTATTAACTCAAATATTGTTTGTCATAATTTTCTTTTCTGTCATTTCTTTTCCTTAGTTCTATGTACCGGTCTCACCAGGATTCTTTCTATTTGTGTCTTTTAGTTGTAGTTACTAGTTTCCCTCATTATTAGTGAGGAAGCATAATAATATTATCGACCTGAAAATACATGAGATTGACATGAAAATAACTTTTGGAGATTCCCTACTGAAACCTCCTTCAAACTTGATACTGAGCCATGAATAATTACCCTGTGTGTTTGATTTTCTTTAGTTAATTTTGTATCAATATTAAAGTAGTTTGATCTAATCCATACTTCTCTGGTTTCCCTATAAGAATGTGTTGTGTAACCAGATCAAGTGTCTTGCTAAAGATGAGATACATGCTGTCTGCTCCATTTCCCTTATCCACTAAGCTTTTTCTTCCACCATAGAAAATGATTATTTGTTTATAACTTTTTTTTTTTCTTGAACAACCTAAGGGATGAATTTCTAGGGATTTATAGAACCATTTTATCCTATATACTAGGAGTTCTTAATCTGGGGCCCATGGGTTCCTAAGAGGTCTGTGGATGGATTTCAAGGGGTTTGTGAACTGGTAAGGAAAAAGTTTAAATCTTTACATCAATATAATTGGTTTCTTTGGTGATCCTCAGTATTTTATTCATTAAAAAACATTATTTGGGGAAGGGATTCACAGAGTTTACTGTGGACTGCAAAAGGGGCCCTTGATACAAGAAAAGTCGAGAACCCTTGCTATATACTGTTACAGTGTATATTTTAGAAGTTAATGTTGGTTGAGGTAGGAGTTCCATAAACAACTCTGTTAAGTTTTGGACTATGGATTACACAGGTCATTGTGACTAAATATCCATTTTAAAAGATTTATTACATAAGTAGCTTTGACTATAAATGTTCATTCACTTAGAGAGACCTTGTTGCATAGTAGGCACTTAATTAATTCTGATTGATTGATTAAAAGTGAAAGTAATTTCCCATTCTTTTAAATGACTAGGTCCATGGTGAGGCCACATTAAACTTTCATGATAATGCTATCTTTGGACTCATGCCAGATAACTAGCTCATAAGGAAAAGCTCTTTTGATACTTCGGGAACTAAACCTTCTTGGATGGGGGTGGGGCAGGATTGCTTTTTATATATCTCTGCCACTTGGCATAGTAGATAGAGAGCTGGCTTGGAGTGATCAAAGACCTGGGTTCAAGTCCTGCTTCTGAAACATGCTGACTATGTGAACCTGGGCAGGTTGCTTAACTTCTTAGTACTGAGGCTACCCTCTAAGACTAGAAGTTATAGAGGAAAGGCCGATCTACATTGGTGGAAGGAGTTTTTCCACCTTGGAGTACCATATACCTTAGGAACCACAAGTTTCATTCCTGTCTTTAGCCTTCCATGTAGAGACTTTTACAAAGGTGCTAGGGTACTATGCCGCAATGGTGACACCCTAAATGGTGAGCATTTTCTAAAAGTGCCTAAGAGGAGCAACATCTGAGGGGAGAAAATGCTAGAGTTGGCATTTGAAGACCAGAATGGAGGCTCGGCTCTGACATTTAATAATTGTGTGACCAAAGACAATCATCTTCTTGAGCCTCAGTTTCTTCTCCCATAAATGGGTCGAACAATACTTGAAATACTTATCTCACGTAGTGTTTGTTAGGCAAGTATATTATAAGCTACTATGTTTCCTAATAATATATTATTATGTTGTGATTACCTCCTCCAGCCTCATACTTTCTAAATGTCAAATCATTGCTGTTGATGTTCAGTCATCTCAGTCACGTTCAACTTTTCATGACCCCATTTGGGGTTTTGTTGGCAAATATACTGAAGTGCTTTGCCAATTGAGAAAGAATTAATAATAACTTACATTTATATAGCATTATCAGGTTTACTTAGTGTTACAGATTAAAGAAGGTGTTAAGCGGATTAGGAAATGGGGAAAAAATCAAAAGCTTTTGTTTTACATCAAAAGGAAAATATAACAAAATAAAAATCAATATCTGGATAGAATCCTTCTCAGTAAATCCAAGAACACTCAATACATATGTACTTCAGTTTCTGTAAGAGATGTTTTCCTCTAAAAGTTGTGTATAAATCAATTTTTTAACAATATAAATTTCTTTCAAAAGGAATAGCTAGAGGGTCTAGGAAGCTTATAATGATTGCTCTGAGAGTGCAAGGAGCCACCTCAGTGGATGTTTTTGTTTTTTAAAGCAGGTTTGATTCCTTGGTATTTTCTTCCATTTTGTTGAAATTATATATATTTTTTATTCTGAACTAAAACTCCAAAAACATGAGCATTGTCATATACTTAGCAGAAAACAAACAAAAATGGATTGCATATGAAATTATTATTCTCTATTTTATACTTCCTGCTTTTAATGTTAATATAATTCAATATATTAAACATATTAAGTTAGAGATACATATCAAAAGCAAAAAATGTGAAATAGAGATTAATGGTTGAATATACAATCCTTTTTGTGATATATATATATATATATATATATATATATATATATATAACGTAGCCATATACATCTATCTATACGTTAGGCATATATATCTACTTTGAAAATTGTCCAATGTGTTTATGCTTCTGTCTAAATTTCCTTCTTTATCTTGTGTGCATTTACAAAAAGATTTAATATGCCAGATACTTTCTTAAAGCTGGGTGGGCCTGCATACTAGAATAGGAATTTGAAAATACTTATCATATGCACTGTTTATTTCAGGGATTTATTCATGTTCCCCTAGTGGCCACCCAAACATATAAATCAATTCTTAAAAGTAGCCTATCGTGCTTCTGTATAGGCTTTCACAAAAAGAACATGTGGAATATTCTTGTCCTTGTGCATGTAGTTTGAACTCATTTAATTTATATTTAATTGTATTCTAGCATTAGAAGATGCCATTGGTTTGTGGTTTTTGTTTTTTGAGACTAGCTCCCCCTCTTTCACCCAGCCTGGAGTACATTGACCACTCACAGGTCTGATCCCAATAGAGATTCAGCAGGAATATTTTAGTTTGCTCCATTTTCTGACCTGGTTTGGTTTGTCCCCCACTTCCCTCCCCCTTCCCCCTGCCCTTGTCCCTCTGTAGCCCTTCACTTCCAGGGGTTTACCATATTGGTGTTGGATTGATTGCAGACATTTGCTCAGTTTAGCTCGCTCTAGCTCTGAACTCCCAAGTTCAAGTGATCCATCAACCTCAGAGTTCCCAGCAGCAGGCACTACAAGTGTGCACCACCATACCTGGCTGTGTAAGTGAAGTGATTTGTCCAGGGTCTCACAAAAAGTAGAGTGAGAAATGAAACTTGAACTCAAATCTTCAGAATCCAAGACAAGCACTATTACCATTACATCAGACTAGCTAATAGACACATAATAACATTGTTTAACATTGTTAAACATCCAACATTTGTTGGATTAGAAGAGAAAGTTGATACCCTGTAAACTCCCTTCATAGCTTTAAGCATTTTTGCAAATGGGCTAGAAGGTGGAGTAGATGTTTTGGTGCCTATTAGGCCTCAAACTTTTTTTTTTTTTTTTTTTTTTGCAGGGCAGTGAGGGTTAAGTGACTTGTCCAGGGTCACACAGCTAGTAAGTGTCAAGTATCTGAGGCCTATTTTGAACTCAGGTCCTCCTGAATCCAGGGCCGGTGCTTTATCCACTGTGCCACCTAGCTGCCCCTCTGGCCTCAAACATTGTAATTAAGGACCATCCATTTACACTAAGTTTTATTTACTTATCTGGTCAGCATGGGTGTACATGACACCTACCTGGCAAGAGACTAAAACGGTGACAGATATGGCAATGAAAATGCAAACCCTATTGGGATGATAATTTATAAAGGAAATTAGAAATAATAATCATTGGTCTTACAGCTGGAAGAGACCTCAACCTAGTCCAAACTTCATTTAAAGCAAGAGTCTGCTCTGCCACTTAAGAACTTATATTTATGGAGTTCTTAGAGTTTTCAATGTGTTTTCCTCAAAAGTTTCCCGAAAGGTAAGGGAGTGCAAAGATCATTATTCCTACTTTATAGATGAAGAAACTGTCTCAGAGAGGTTGTATGAGTGGTAAATGTTAGAAGTAGTATTCAAACTCAGTCTTCTGGTAGTTAAATAACCCAACCCTGATTTTTTTTGGGGGGGTGGGGCAATGAGGGTTAAGTGACTTGCCCAGGGTCACACAGCTAGTAAATGTCAAGTGTCTGAGGCCAAATTTGAACTCAGGTCCTCCTGAATCCAGGGCCAATGCTCTATCCACTGTACCACCTAGCTGCCCCCTCCAACCCTGCTTTCTGACAAACAAGTAATAATTTAATCTTAATAATTAATAATAATTTGAAATTATATAGCACTTATTATGGGTCAGGTACTATGGTAATTGCTTTACAATTATTACTTCATTTGATTCTCACACGAGCCCTATTATCATTCCCATTTTACAGTTAAGGAAACAGAGGCAAACACCAGTTATGACTTGCTTAAGATCACATAGATAGTATCTGAGGCTGTATTTTAAATCAGGTCTTCCTGACCCCGGGCCCAGCACTCTATCATTGGCTCTCCCTAGCTGTCTCTGTTCAAAAACCTTCTATTAATGGAGAATGTACCACCTATCAATGTGGTTTCTGATGTTTTAGAATTACCTCTAATTATTAGGAAGTTCTTTCTTATGTCAAGCTTAAATCTTCTTATCTTGCCCTGGCCAGAAGTATAGCACCAACTCATTTTGTTTAACCCCAATATTCCATTGCATGGGAAGCTTTAACTTACTCCATTCTAGCTTTCTTTTTAAAGTTGTTCTAAATTGGGAACTGCCTATAGAACTATGTGTCTTTTAACATTTCCAAACCTTGCCAATTAAGCATAAGTGATAGGGTTATTTTAGTCTGGGGACCATGAAGGGTAGCTGCCCTTGTTTCCTAATTCAGAGCACTTGGGGAATGATTGATCTTGATGTGTTCTTTAGACATGATCAAAGGTGGCACAGTGGATAGAGCACTGGCCTTGAAGTTGGAAGGACATGAGTTCAAATTTCACCTCAGACACTTACTAGCTGTGTGACCCTGGAAAAGTCACTTAATCCCAATTGCCTTAAAAACATCTTGGGGCCATCTCCATCCTTTCTGATAATATGTTTTGACACTGGATCCAGAGGGTTTTGGAGGAGAAAGTGAGGCTGGTACCTTTGCACAGCCTTTCCTCACTTAAATCAAATTCATTGCAAGTCATGAGAGCTGTGATGGTCCTCTTTGAGAATGAAGGACAGGGCAGCTAGATGGTGCAGTGGATAAAGCACCAGCTCTGGATTCAGGAGTACCTGAGTTCAAATCCGGCCTCAGACACTTGACACTTGCTAGCTGTGTGACCCTGGGCAAGTCACTTAACCCCCATTGCCCCACCAAAAAAAAAAGAATAATAAGAATAAGAAATAATAATAATAGACAAAAAACGAGGCCATAGAACCAGAAGAGACTTTAGGGATTAGGGGATTATGCTCATTTAATTTACAGAGGCTAGGAAAGATCTGGTAACTTTAAAATCACAGTCACGTAGGAAAGAACTAGTTTGAGAGCCATGTTGCTTACTTATAATACAAGAATACACAAGTTATCTATAGTCTTGAATGTCTATGGATTCTGTGCCAACAACCAGCTTTCCCCTAAACCCCTTTTATGTGCTGACCTGTCATCATACGCCACCAAATCAACAAGATTTCACAAATTTCGCATATAGAGAACACTAACTTTATGTTCAAATTTTCATTCCTTTCCCTTTATTAATCTCTTTTTATACATAGCATGTTTGACTTTTTCTGGTGTACTCTTCTGACCTTTTTACATATGCATAGACATTCAGTATCTCTGCTATCCCATATAGTTTTCCTCCCTGTCTTCTAACATGGCAGGATTTTTTCTTTTTGTTCTTTCCCTTTTCTTTTAATAAAATCCTGTAAACGTTTTCTTTTAATGGTAGCTTGTCTATATTTTCTTCATTTGCAACAAGAGTATGAAATAAAAAAAAATAATAATCACAGCCACTCAGAGTCACCACCATCAAAATTAAATCAAAGGCAGTATATTCTTCAGTTTTGTTGTTTTCAGTAATGTCGGATTCTTTGTGATCCCATTTGGGGTTTTCTTGGCAGAAATACTGTAGTGGTTTGCCCTTTCCTTCTCCAGCTCATGTAACAGTTGAGGAAACTGAGATGCATAGGGTTGCATGAGTTGCCCAGTGTTGCACAGCTAGTAAATATCTCAGGCTGTATTTGAACTTAGGAAGATGAGTCTTCCTGATTCCAGGTCTAGTACTCTATCCACTGTGTCACCTAGCTGCTCGACAATATATTCTAGTCACTTTCTATTCTAATCTATCCTCCACTGAAGTGCCCAAGTGATTTTCTTAAGCAGAGATATGACCATATCACTATACTACTTTTTAGGGGGCAAGTGGATAGGTCAGAAGACTTGGGTTCAAGTCCTGCTTCAAACATGTGACCCTGCACAAATTACTCAGCTTCCTTGTGCTTCAGTTTCCTTCTCTGCAGAATATGGGGTTGGACTCAGTGTTCTCCAAGGTCTCTTGAAGCTTTAAATATATGATCCCATGATCCTATGAGCTCTCAACAGGACAAAAGCATTTGTTCATTGAATACTAAAAGTGATCGATAATTCTCTGCTCATTCTTTCTGTCTACATCTGAACAACCAAACCAAAGGCACACCCCATTTAGTTTTTGGCTTTCCGGTAGGTTTATGGTCCTGTTTGTTCTAACCTATGATTTGAAAGGCCCTTGAATTATCTGTCATTCTTGCTAATTACACAGTTACCTATCTGTAGCACATTTACCACTCTGATCTTCTATCAAGGGTTCTTCTTTGGCCAAGTTATCATAAATAAGACATTTGCACATCAATCTTTCATTTGTGCAGTAAGTGAAAACAAATTTGTTTGCCCTATTTAAGCCCCTTGCTTGGGGGCAGGGAGGTTTTCTTCTTGTCATTGTATACCTAGCACTTAGCCCACTGTCTAGCATATGGTAGGTGCTTAATAAATCCCTAAAGGTGTGTTATAAATGTCTTTCAATTGGTTGATTGCTTGATTGAATGGAGCAGCATTCTTCTGCATAGGTCATAGCAAGCAGCGCCATAGGGGCAAACATTATTGCCCTGATATTCTTGTACAGGTCAGTATGAGTTAGGAGTCAATGGATGCAGCTGAAATGGATCCAGATCACTTTGTAGCCCCTTGTCCATTATCACTGGTGCAGGTAGAAGCAAACCTACTTTTACACCTTCCAGATCCTCTCTTTGACTATGACCCCTGTGCCTTCTGGACTGTGCTCACTGCACATTGGCTTTGTCTTAACAAGGGGGCATTTATAGGCTGACTAGCCCAGATATTTTAGGCAGTTGTCACGGCTTTCCTTGGAGCTCTAGGGTGGCATTTATTTGTAAATAGAACTCAATGGGGCAGCTAGGTGGTGCAATGGATAGAGCACCAGCCCTGGAGTCAGGAGAACCTGAGTTCAAATCCGGCCTCAGACACTTAACACTTACTAGCTTTGTGACCATGGGCAAGTCACTTAACCCCAATTGCCTCTCTTAAAAAAAAAAAATTAAAATTAAATTAAGAAATCAATGATAGGCCAAAAGTAGATGTATGTGAGAATCAGAGCACCACCACCCTGCTGAGAAAGACATTGTGAGAATCAGGGCAGCTCCACCTTGAGGAGAAAGCATGAGGTGACCTTTATGAGATTTTGAAGGTCAGATTGGCATCCAGAAGTTATGCCTACCACCTGTAAAGCATGTCAATCAATGGACAAGCCAATTAACTTGGAGCTGTGTGTGTGGACTGCCCTCTTCCAGTTTGACAGGTGTTTTTCCAGTGGAATGGAGGGTATTCTCTCTCTTAGATAACTAGGTGAAGGCAACTTTTCCTCTCTCTCTTTGCTAACCCCTGATATACTTTAATAAATGCTTAATGACCAAAGACTGGTGCTAAAGCTTCTAATTTAAGGTGATTTTTAGACATCACAGTTAGATTTTAAACTTCACATGTACAAGTTCAATTCTCATCATAATTTCACTTTTCTAATCAAATAACCAGAGTAATACTGTACTGTAATCTTGATTATGTAATTTATTTCAAAAAGTTCCATCAATAATGGGTCTTTTACCCTATCACAGACTCACAGAAGTTAGAGTTGGAAAGGGGAAAGAATAGAGGGAATAAACATCTATTTCATGCCTATTAAGTTATTTCCATATATTAACTCATTTGATCTTCTCAACAACTTGAGATAGAAGATGTTATTTTCCCCATTTTTACTTACAGTCAGGAAACAGGATGATAGAAGTTAAGTGACCTGCTCAGAGTCACATAGCTGGTAAATGTGTGGAGCTGGCATCGAACTCAAATCTTCTTAACTCTAAAACCTGACCATACATCCACTGCACCACCTATAAGGGGCCAGAGTGACCATTTTGGATTCCCAAAATGGAATTCTCACCATACGAATGCATAAGGAATGGGCCATATAGTCAGGAATACTATGTATGGTGAGAGTATTACCATTGGTTCTTCTCCTGGAAGAGGAAAGACCAATCAATGTCAATGCTTGCTTAGGATGCTCCAGCACACTCAGGCCTACTCTGGAAAACACTTCTCCGTAGAGCCATGATTTCCACCACAAAATATTTCATTCTTTTGTGTTTTCCCTTCCTGTGGTATAATACAAAGGGTACTGGAACACATTTCTAGACTTTATTTCTAAAGTGAGGATAATAACAATAGCTAGCATTGATCTAGCACTTTAAGGTTTTCAGCATTTTACATATATTATCTCAGTTGATTCCCACTATAAACATGCATCTAACCATGTCACCTCCCCACCCCCATCAGTAAAGACTAGTGTTTCCCCTATCACCACTAAGATGAAATATAAACTCCCTTGTTTGTAGTTCATAACCTGTTCCCTTCCTACTTTTCTAATTTTTTTACATCCTATTCTCAAGGAGGAGTAGGAGCACCTCTGGTAGGAGGGCTTATCGAACTCTTTTGAGGGCTTCTTATCCACCTTTGGTTTCTACATGGCACTTTAACTCTCACCTGTGGCTCCAAGAAGCTATAGCATGTGCAGTGGTCACACCCAAGTAAACCGTTCAGGTTACATGCTTTGATCTTTATGCACAGCACTTAGCACAGTGTCTGACACATAGTAGGATCTTAACAAATGCTTTTTGACTGACGACAATAACCCTGTGAGGTAGGTGTTCTCATTACCTACATTTTCTAAACAAAACAAAAGTTGAGAGAGATTAAGTGATTTGCTCAGGGACACACAGATAATATGTGTTTGAGGCAAGATTCAAACTCAGGTCTTCCTGACTCTAATCCACTTAGAGGTTTCTAATTTGTTTACTATTACAAAATGTTAGCAGCATCAAATGAAGTCATGTAGGTGAAATGGTTCCAATGCTATTTGAATATCAATTATTATAATTTTTATTCTGAGACATTTCTTTGTTGTCTTTTCTCAGTAAAACCTTATGGCTTCACGTCTAGTTTGACTCTAGTTAATTGTTTTTCACTGTCTTGTTCCTACCACCAAAGCACAGAAGATATAGTGGAGAGAGCTAGATGGGAAGATTTGAATTAGGATCCTTCCTCTCCTGCATCCTGCCAGAGTGATGCTGGGCAAGTCACTTAATCCCTCATTGATCTAAGTAGAAACCTAAGATTCTTAGTAATAATCTCAGTATTTTTTACTCCTTGTAACGACCTAGGTCTCTGTTGTGCCATCAACAGAACCCTGTACTTGGAGTCAGGAATACCTGAATTCAAATCCTGCCTCAGACACTTTCTAGCTATGTGACCCTGGGCAAGTCACCTGCCTCTGTCTGCCTCAATTTCCTCTTCTGTAAAATAGGAATAATAATAGCACCCACTTTCCAGGGTTGTTGTGAGAATAAAATGAAATAATATTGATAAAACACGTTGGAAACTTTAAAGTGCATTCTAAATTATATAAGCTATTATTTAGATGTTCCAGATCTGTTGTTTTATTTCCTCATCTCCCTTTTCATTCTGAGCCTTCAAAACCTAGATTGGCTAGATTGCCTCTTATTGAGCCATGGTCTGTTAAAGCTTACATTGAGATGTTCTTCATCATAGAATGTTTATATGGTGTTTATTCTCTCTCTGTCTCTGTCTCTCTGTCTCCGTCTCTCTCTTCCTATGTCCCCCTCTCCCTCCCTTCTCTCTCTCCATCCTCTCACTCTCCCTCCTTTCTTCCCCACCTCCTGTCCTTACCCCTATAGATGGCACTGCTGTGTATTCAATCTTCCCACCTGAAATAGTCTCCCTGAAATGCATTACACTTGGATGATTTCTTGAGTAGTACTTATAACAATCCTTGATCCCTTATTTCAGTCATAACTCTACTGTGTTCTGAATTTAAAAGCTTCTGACAGAGGATGATTAACCAAGAGTACAGAATTTGGAATCAGACTTCCAAGGTTCATATTCTTCCTCTGGTGCTTGCTGCTTCTTTGACCTTCCCAGGTACCTCAGTGTCCCCTCTGTAAAGGGAAAGTATTAAACTAAATCACCTTTACATTCCCCTCTAATTGTAAATATTTTATCTTAAAGTATTTTTTTGGGGGGGTGGGGCAATGAGGGTTAAGTGACTTGCCCAGGGTCACGCAGTTAGTAAGTGTCAAGTGTCTGAGGCTGGATTTGAACTCAGGTCCTCCTGAATCCATGACTAGTGCTTTATCCATTGTGCTACCTAGCTGCCCCTATCTTATTTATAGTCTTTTGATCTCATCTCCCACTTCCCACCATTTTGTAACATATGGCTTAGACCGTAAGCTCCTTGAGGGTAGGAAGTTTTTATTTTTTTTTATTCATCTTTGCATGTCCAGAACTTAACACAGCTTAACACAGGGCCTTATACCTATTAAGTACTTGATAAATGTTTATTGATTAAAATTGATTAACATTAATAAGTCCAAAGCTGAAATACCTCTGATACTTTTGCTTGCATAATTAATATGACTGTCACAATAACTTAGTTATAATGTTCTTTCTCTGTGTCTCTGTCTGTCTCTGTCTCTGTCTCTTTGTCTGTCTGTCTGTCTCTCTCTCTCCTATTTCATTTTGAAGACAGTGAACAGAGGCTTTATCCTTGGCCTCTTTACCAGAATTACCAGAAAATTCTTCCAGCTGGCCTGACCCATTTACTTCTACTATGTTCTTTAAAAATAAATCCAGTGTCTCTGTGGATCTGAAGCTCACATCAAACGCCTTACTTCTAGGGATTTGAATTACTGCAAATATGTCCCAAGGGTTCATCCCACTTGAATTAATAACCAGAGTCCCTACCACTACATAATCTCTTTCTGGGCAGCTGCTTTTATTCCTTTTGAAGCAAATCTTCTCTTATAAGAGTCTTCCCCCATCATCCTCCCATCCCAGAAACTTCAGAGGTTTTCTTTCAGAATGTCCCCTCTTCCTCCTGTTTAGGAAAGGCAAACAGATAAAGTGGAACTCACACTTGCCTTCCCTTCTTTTTTTACTTTTTTGGCTTCCCATTCTCTATTCCTCCCTTTCTCCATCATGACTTGCTTTTTCAGTGCTTTCAAGGCTTTTTCCCTTAAAGTTCCCCTTTGTAGATGACAGCTGGTCCTCAACATTCCCTGGAAAAAACTTAGGGCTCTGCACAGCTCACCTCCCATTGCTTAGATACCATTGCTTTTGACTTTCTTTTCTCTAAAAAATTCTGTGTTCTTTGTGCCCACTTCATGCTTTCCTTGACTTCTACCTAATACATCTTATGGTTGGACTGTTGATATCTCTTCCCTTCTTTTTCATTCCCCCTGATGTCTGTTTCTTTCCTCCCAGCTTGCTCAACTTACTCAAAGAGGTAAAGCTCATTCCAGCCTTTAAATAACCCAATTAAATAGGTAGAACAAAGTAGTTAGAAATGATTGGCATCTTATAATGTCCTCATCTATAAGACACTGAGGCCTATGGAGTTAAGGGGACTCACTCATGATCCCTTAGACAAATGAAAGAACCAGAGCAGAGACCCTAGGACTGGTAACCATGCATAGTTCAGTTCTTTTTTCCAATACCCAACTACTGAAATACTCAAATGTATCTATGAACTTATTGATTTGAAAGTTTCCTCCAACTGTGCATGGCCACCCAACCACACTTACTTATTCAATTAGCCTATTGTCCATAATCCTCTGAAAAGGGGTCCAAGGGTCCACCTCATATGCTAGAAGCCCTTTCTTGGTTTCTCCTGACTTTGTGAAGACACCAGCAGAATATGTTGGCCACTTGCCTGTCATTTATTATCTTTATCACATGACAAGTCCAGCTCCTCTCTCTATCACACCTTTCCATGATTATATTTTTTCTTCCTGTTCATTTCTAAAGTCCCTCATTCCCTATGCATTTACTCCTCTCATACCCATTTTCTGCTCTATTTTCCTTTGTATAGTATTCATTTTTAATTATTTAGAGCAGACTTTTCCCATTATATTTGTATATTTTCTGGATGTCACTCTTGATGTCAATCATATAACACAGGTATATGTATTTACACACATATATACACATAGGCATATATGTGCACATAGGTATGTATGTATATGTATATACACACATACATATACAATACAGCTATGTGGCACCATAGTAGATAGAAGTTTAGCCCTGGATTCAGGAAGACTCACTTTCCTGAGTTCAAATAAGACCTCTGACATTTACCAAGCTGTGTGACCATGGACAAGTCACTTTATCCTGTTTGTCTCAGTTTATTCATCTATAAAATAAGCTAGAAAAAAAATGACAAACCACTCCAGTATCTTTGCCAAGAAAACCTCAAATAGAATCAGAAATAGTAGGATACCACTGAAATGACTGAACAAAAACAACAATATCTATGTAGATATGTGTGTATCATTCATGTATAGCTCCTCCTTCTCCTCCTCCTTTTCCTCCTTCTCTTTCCTTCTCCTCCTTCTTCCTCTTCTCCTCCTCCCAATTCCTTCCTCCTCCTCCTCCCAACTCTTCTGTCCTCCTCCCAACTTCTCCCTCCTCCTCCTCCTCCTTCCTTTTCTTTCTTCTTATTATGATTACTTTACTAACTCTTGGATATTTCAATTAAATGTTAAGATCAAAACCAAAATGAGTTTTTTCATTAATATTTAATTTGTTTGGCCTGAATAAGAACTTTAAACAAATGAGAATGCTGAGTTTTGGAAGTGATTGCATTTCATTCTCTTCCCTCTTTAATTCTTCTGCTAAAACTCATAGAAATTAGTTTTCAAGTGGCCTTTTATTTGAAGACTCTTATGTTGTTTTAGATATTCACAAACTGGCAGTGTTTCCTGGTTTTTCCTTTTTAATCATGAGTTGGTAAAAGCTTAAAGCTATAGTCCAGTGAGATATTTCTTTAAGAACCTAAGCCTTTTAGAATATATTCTTATAACATTTTTTCTTTTTTTTTTTTTCATTTTAGTTCCAAGTGCAGTATTTGACTTACAACTTTTAGAAGTTGAAGCCACACTAATAAGCATTACTTGGAAGAAACCACGACAACCCAATGGAATCATTAGTCAATATAGGGTACAAGTGCTCATTTCAGAGACAGGAATTATTTTGGAAGATACCTTGCTTACAGGAAAAGATGAGGTACTGATTTTTATTTATTTGTCTTTGATTATTTGGTTGGGTCTGCCCTTGGGGGGGGGGGTCTTAAAAATGTTTCCTGTTGTCTACATTCAGGAGTTTATCTAACATATAATAAGCCTTCCACAACACAGAGGCAGTATCTATGTGGTTTAGTGGATAGAGCAGGGGTTCTTAACGAAGGGGCTATGGATTACAAAAAATCCATTTTGTTAACTTTTTGTTTTTCAATATAACTACATTCATTTATAACCAATTTATTTTATTTTATGGATTTACAAACATTTATTTTCTGGCTTAAAACATTTTCTCGCTTAAAAAAAAACAAAGTAAAACATTACTTTGAGACTGTCAAAAGGAACTAGGAGACAAAAAAATTAAGAGTCCAAAGTATATAGTGTTAGATGTAGACACAGGACCTCTTAAGTTCAAGCCCCAGCTTTGTTACTTGCTACATGTTTGGCCTGTGTGTGGGCATGTTGCTAAATCTCTCCGGACCTCAGGTTTTTTAGGGGTGATTATAATTGTAGCATTACTTCATATGGTAGCCATAAGGCTCAAAAATAAGACTATGACCATAAAATGCTGTATAAATATCTATAAAATGAGAGAGGGATAGGACTAAATGATGTTGAAGAGCCCTTCCTGCTCCAAATCCCTGAATATTACAATTCTATCAAGAGCTTAAAGGGACTTCAGAAACTATTTAGCCTTAACTCCTCCCTCATTTTGCAAATGAGAAAACTGAGGTTCAGCAGTTTAGGTTTGTTGTCCAAAATAATATAATATGTAGTTAATACAGAAACAGGATTTGAACCCAAGTCCTCTTATTTCATTATCTCTGGTATTATGTGGTATACCGTACTGCTTTCCTAAGCTTATGAAGTAAATTTGGCTAGTGTTGGCCCTTGGTCTCTGAGCTTTTTTGACTATGCACTTCTGTCAGTAAAAAAAAAAAAATGAGTATGTTTCACATCTTCAATATACTATATTTACGTGTTTACATTATATGAAAATACTATTACATATGCATTCTAAAATTTCAGGTGATCATAGAATTAGTATGGAGCCACTGTAATTTGCTGAGTAAGAGAGTGAGACTTGCACTGTAGGAAAACCACTTTGGCAGCTGGGTAGAGATTGTATTAGAAAAGAGACAGACTTGAGAAAGGGAGGTTGGCTAAGGTCCTTTTGCAACAGAAAAGGGAGAGAAATGATAAGGGTCTGGATGATGGTGTTAGCTGTGTGAGTGAAAAGAAGGGGATGTACAGGAGAGATGTTATGAAGGCAGAATCAAGATTTGGGAACAGATTGGATATGTCACATTTGTGAGAGTGAAGAATTGAGGATGGCATTGAGGATATGAACTTGGCTGACTGGAAGGATGATAATGCTCTCAGCAGTAATAGGAAGTTCAGAAGAAGGATGCATTTAGGAAAGATAATGTAATGAGATCTGCAAGGCAGATTGTAAACTATCCACGCCCGTTCATCTTGTGAAATTCACTTTGCCAAACAAAAATGAAAAATGTATTGGGGAACTGGCGGGGGGAGTGTCTTACAGATCACTTCTTGAGGACATAGTTATCTAAGGGTACAGAGCTGAAGGTTCTCTGCTCCAGGTATGAGTTGTAGGTATGGTAGGAAGTAAAAGGAGAGATTTCCCTAATGTCACTTGTACAAATGCCGGTGCCCAAATGACATTAGCCTATGGCTGCCCCACAAGGAACAGAAAGGAAGATGTTGGTAGACTTCTAGCCCAGCAAGTAGAGGAGGGAGTGAGAGAATTTTGGAGTAAGTCCTAAGATTGGTTCTTATAGAGAAAGGTGGGATAAGACTCACCCTACCACTTTCCGATAGGTTGAATAAACTTATCTCTACTTTGGAGATTATTTGTATAGATAACTTATCAAGAGAATTTAATCTAGTACCTATTTGGATAAAAAACTCTTCTCTGTAGCTTATCTCTGAATCTTTGGCAAAACCCATCCCTGATTTCTGATCATGGCTTTTTGTTAGGAAACTTTCCAAGTTGACTGTTATCTGTTTTACAGTTTGTTATTATTAATTATTATTCATAGAATCATAGATTTAGAGATGAAATAGATGTTAGATGATACTGAGTCCAATCCTCTCATTTTATAGATGAGGCCCAGAGTAGTGACTTGGCTCAGGTCACTCAAATAGTATGAGTTGGAATTCAAAGCTAGGTCTTTCTGACTCCAAGTCCAGTGATTTATGCACCATACCACACAGCCTCCATTGAAATCTAATTCTAATGCCCTATAATGGTATAAAGGTGATCCTGGGTTCTGAAGGCTTTGTCAATGGAATACAAACTCTAGCAAGTGCTAACAAATTCCATTCAGTGTAGTTCAGTGTAATGCAAAGCAATGCAATAAGTGATTATTAAATGCCTCTTTTATGATAGTCATTATACTAGGTCCTAGAGATTCAAAAATGAAAATGCAAACAATCCCTTTCTTCAAGGAGTTTACATTGTACAAGAGAAAATAATAGGCATATGATAAGAAAACACAAAATATACTAAGGAACTTTGGGAAATGGGAATGCCAACAATTGGAGGGATCTTAGAAAGAAGGTGGCACTTGATCTGTTTGAGTGGAGCTAGGGATGGCAAAGTGAGAATGCTTTGGGTGTCATCTTAACAAGCATCTCTGTATCAGTCATATCATGGCAAAACTAAGTGAGGTCAGAGAGTCACTTCTTTAGATGTTTGGTCACCAAGTGATGGATATTGTTTACTTTTTTGGGTGGTGGAGAATTTGCACAGCAATTCACACAGATCACATCTATAAAGGTACAGGAGGCCCTCAGTCTTTATCAGTGAGAGATGTGAACAAACTAATGAAATCATACGTCTTTGAAATATTGAATCAGGATTATGATCATTTTTGTCTATAGATGAAAGGTCTAATAGGTCTTCATACCCCACCAACTTTGTTTTTAAACTTTGGTTGACGTTTCTTTGACTGTCATAAGATATTTTGTGTATTGGGTCCAAAGAATAGTAACAATTTAAAAATAGTTAAATAAGAGCAATTTACCCCTACATTAAGAAATAGGGTTTTGAGGGCCAAGGAAGGGAGAATCTTAATGAGTAGAAATTCCAAAGAAGCAAATTTAGGCTCAAAGTTAGGAAAAAATACCCTTACTATAAAGCTATCCAAAGTGAAATGGGCTACCTTAGGAGGTAGCATATTCTCTTTCAGTGAAAGTCTTCAAACTTAGTTACTTGTTGAGTACGTTATTGTTGTTATTGACTTGCATCAATTGTGTCCTTCTATCTGTGACCCCCTTTTGGGGCTTTCTTGGCAAAACTACTGGAATGGTTTGCCATTTCTTTCTCCAGCTCATTTTTCCAGATGAGAAACTGAGGTAAATAGCTGGTAAGTGTCTGAGGCTGGATTTGAACTCATGAAGATGAGTCTTCCTGATTCCAAGCCCAGTGCTCTATCCATAGTGCCACCCAGCAGCTGAATCTGTTGTTTTATATATAAAGTGTGTATACATCTGTATGTATGACATATTCACACCACACACACGTGTATATGTATACACGTGTGTGTATATGTTGCTGTGTGTATACACATGCATGCATGCATGAATACATACATACATATATACACACACAGAGACATGCTGAAGAGTATAATTTTTGTGCCAAAGGGGACCTCTATCCCTGCTATCACCAACAATACCTCCCACCAGTGGGACAGCCCAAACTAACCTAGATGAAGCAATAAGGGGGTCCTGAGGAAGAGCCAAGAATGGTAAAAGCCAGGCAAGTCAAACCTCCACCATCACATTTCCTTAGACCTTGCTAGAGACATCCCCAAATCCTATACCTATGAGGCTCAGGGCAGTAGGGTCCTACTCTCCAACCACCTGATGACCCTAACAGCCATTTTTTTAAAGAATAAATGTATCTTGGAGATATGACATAGAAACTGTCTCTGCAAGTGCTGCAACCCCTGCCTGCTCCACAGCCACTGAAGATATGGAAAAGGAAGTTCTCACTGCCAAAGTCCAGGGCACCATTAAATGGTTCAGCATCAGAAATGGACATGGTTTTATCCTTGGAGAAAACACTGAACAACTTGCATTGCCATTCCTTTTGTTGTTGCTCCCCGGGATTATGGGGCTTTTTGAATTGATACAGCTGAAGCCTTCTTGAAAAGCTCCTTTGTTCATCTCTCCAAGGAAAGCCTAGGAGTTCTTCTTTAATTCCATTGTGATTTAATCTCCCCTGTTTTCATTTACAGCAATAATGCCAATATGGCTAGAATTCAGTTTTCTGAATACTGTTTGTATTCATTGATCATCATATGGAATGATACTAAATTCAGAGAACTAACAGTTACATTAATACTTTAAATGGGCTACTTCCTAGACATCTTCATGTCATATTCTTGAGTTTTAGGTAGTATTTCCAACCCAGGACTCCAGCTCTGGTCCTAGGGCCCCATGCTTCTGACTTGTGACCCTCCACTATTTCTGGCCTGATGCAGACCCACCACGTGGCTATTCTTTGGCTATCTTATGCCATCCTGATGAGTGTGTATTTCCCCAAATCCTTACTAGTTTCTACTTCTCACTCTGAAAACAGTAGTTAAATGAATGCGACCATTTTGGTAAAGGATTTAGCAATGAATCGCTCTATAATTTCACTCAACCTTCCTTTCATTTCCCTGAACAAAAACCAACTTCTCAGCCACCATTCTTGTATGTGTATTGTTTTCTTATATGCAAGTTCTTTCAGGCCAGGTGCTATCTTAATTTTTGTATTTGTATCCTCAATACATATACAAGGTTTGAACCATACTAAACATTCACAAATGCTTTCCATTAACTAATTAATCCATTCATTCATTCATTTATTCATATTTTCTGACTCCATTTTTACTACTCCATTAATATCAGTATTCTCTTAGAAGAAGCCACAGAGGACTGATGACTGTTTACTACATATTTTTCTGTTTTGTGGATCTCCAGAGCCAAAATAATTCATTATCTGGTAGCCAACATTCTGGCAATAAGCCTTTTCTGTACTTAACTAGGCTGGTCTTTGTACAGCAAAGTCTGTCTCTAGGTGGTATTTGAGGTCTTTCCAGCTTGGTAGATCCTGTCTGTATTCTGTTGGCAGAACTTTAAAGAGTATAGGGTCAGAAAGGCAACATGATATAGTGGATAGAAGCCTGGCCTTTTACTCAAGAAGACCTGCCTGTGACATATACTGGCTATGTGACCCTGGGCAAATTACTTAACATCTCAGTGCCCTAGAAACTCTCCAAGATAATAAATTGAAGCTTAAGTGTCTACCTTCATTGGTAGTAAATTTTCTAATAGACTGTTCCCTATACTATTGAAATCACAAAACTAGTAAAAAAAAAAACACCTATAGAACCATCAAACTATGATGAAAGAATCTAAAGATTAATAATAAGAAATAAGATTTACTATGATAATACAACAATTATACCAATAATATTCCAGTTACCAACATCTATTTGGTCATATATATCAAGATCTTTCACAGAAATATTGTGTTTGTTTTCAACTCAATCAGCAACTCCCCAAATTGTAGGTGTTAGCATATTCTTTAATTTTGGAGTTCTTAATGGTTTTGTGTGTGTGTGTGTGTGTGTGTGTGTGTGTATGGACGGACTCCTTCAATATCAGAATCATGTTTTAAAATGCATAAAATAAAATATAAAGGATTACAAAGGAAATAAAGTTATGAAAATCCTTTTTTTTTTTAAGTTCAGAGACCCCAAGTTAAGGACCACTCCTTTAATTACTTTTTTGCTTTTGGAATTCTTCTATCCCTGGCTCATAATTCCATTAAGAATCAACCATTTTTCAACACACCAACAGCTCTTATCCTTATCCTTTCCTTTGTGCTAACACTCCAACCTTTTTTCCTTTTAAAAGTATTTCTTATAATCCTTTGGAATTATTCAGAATAGTTTAGATAATAAAATTTGGAATATAGATACTGACTGAAGATACAAATGAAAATTTCATGATGGCCCTAGAAGTGATGGATGACACTCTGAGTTCTGGTGAAATCAAGGTTGGGAGTCATCTCCCTACCTATTGGCAGAGCCTTTTCAATGGATACCAAACACCTTGGGGAATAGAGGCAGTTGAAAACATTCAGAGCAACTGTTAGGTTAAAATGGTCATTAGGGAAGAATGCTGGATTCTGTTAAGAGAACTGGCTGCTAGAATTTGACTTCCAATATTGACTACTTTGGGGTAAAATCATGATGAATTTTCATGCAAAACCTGCCCTTCAGGGAAAATTCCTTCTTTTCACTCCAGTCCTTCATAGCCTCTAGCAGAGTGCTTGCACACAGTGGAGCCTCTATAGTTGATTGATTGATAGTGGACACAGCTGTGTGGTGCAGACATAATATATTGGTTATATAGTCAGGAATGCCAGAGTATCTCTGAGTTATGAGCTTGTGGCTCAGGCTACTCTGATTTGCCTGTGGAGGCATGGCAGAAACCAGAGTAGGGGAAGACCTCTAAGTACTCTTTCTATCTTTAGAGTTCTCTAACTATAGTTCTTTGCCATAATCTTTCAATAATGGATAAGCCACATAAAGGCAATTAATCCCCATTTTTCCTAAAAAATTAAATTATAGGTGAATTTATTTGGCACTTTACAACTATGGAGATTCAACTATATGAGATTCTTCTCCATCTTTTCTGGTTACATATAATGAAAGGTGACATTTATTTGGTACTTTGCAATTATAAACAAATCACATGAATGAGATTCATTCTCATTTGTCTGGTTAAATAAAATAACAATAGGTGACATTTATTTGGTTCTTTACAACTTCAAAGCACTTTACATATGTTAACTCATGAATACATTGGGAAGTTGGGAATACAGTTATATAGATGAGTATCCTGGGGCTCAGAGAGGTTAAGTGAGTGACCCAAAGTCCCAAAAGTAGTCTAGGACTTTGGCCCAGGTCTTCAGTCTTAGAGTCCGACATTTTTTTCCCATTCTACTAAGCCACCTTACCAAAACTACAGTAATTTATCTTAAGACACTCAGAAGATGAGGGATTTTCTGGCATTGCCATCATAAGTTTTGTTCCTCTCCTTTCTTTAACCTTTGTTGAATGTTGAATCTTATTTCTGAGTCAATTGTTGCTTTATGGATTTAGGGACAGAAGGGACTCTAAAGGTCATCCAGTCCAACCCTTTTATTTTAAACATGAGAAAACCAAGAGCAGTGGAATTTAAATGACTTGTATTATGTCGTACTGGCAGCTGTGCTGTGCTGTGCAATTGATAGAGTGCCAGATCTAGAGTCAGGAAAACCTGAGTTCAAATCTGTTCTGAGACACTTACAAGCTGTGTGATCCTGGGAAAGTCCCTTAACCCTATTTGTCTCAGTTTCTTCATCTGTAAAATGAGCTAAAGAAGCAAATGGTAAACCAATCTAGTGTCTTTGCCAAGAAAACCCCCCAAAAGGTCATGAAGAGTCAGACACAACTGAAACAACTGAACAAAACCAAAATTACATCACACAGATAGTAAGCATCAAACTTATACTCCTTCATTGGTTTAACATTCTCCTTGATCTCCTAGGTATCGTGTTCCCCAAAGCTCCTCATTGTTCCTTTTTTCTTATATTTCTTCTTACCCTCCCTTGTGTATCTAAACTAGCCCCATGGCTTCTGCTATTTATCATCTTTTTCCAATAATTCCCAAATATATGTGGTATATCTTATTTGTCTCATGCACTCTGGTTGTGAATTCCAGCTCTCTAATGGAAATCTCAACTTGGATATCCCATCAGTACATCAAAAGATTGAATGAATTAACACATACATCTTAAATTTTTAAAATTTTATTTTTGTGGGGCAATGAGGGTTAAGTGACTTGCGCAGGGTCACACAGCTAGTAAGTGTCAAGTGTCTGAGGCTGGATTTGAACTCAGGTCCTCCTGAATTCAGGGCCAGTGCTTTATCCACTGCCCCACCTAGCTGCCCCAACACATACATTTTAAATATATATTACACATTTAGTATAGATTGAGCACTGTGCTGAGTACTTAAGATACAAAATGAGTACAAAAACTTTTCTTTCCCTCAAGGAGCTTGCATTCTAATTGAGGGAAGCAACAGACTGAGGGAAGTGGTGGCTAAGAAAGGGGATTTTGGTTTGGAAATTTAGAGAGATGGTTAAAAGAAAACAAATGTAGGAAAGAGATTGAAACACTCTTTTTTTCAGTAGTCATGGTAGTATTGATTTGGAAAATGGGTTTGGGGCGGTAGACATAGATGGCATTTCTCAAGTGACAAGGTAGTTGGTGAGGAGATGATAGGGAAGTAGAATGAAATATAATTATGACAGCTGCCCTGATATCATACAGCTACAAAGTAGGCACTCAGCAGTTAGGGCTTCAGACACTCCAAAATAAAAGTTCTTAGAACTTCTCTGGAACTGAACTAACATTATCTTTTTTTTCCAAGTCTGGTATTTCCCTCTTTTTTGCTATGGAAGCACCATCTTTTCAATTACTTGGGTTCCAAAAGTCAGACATTTTTAAATTTCCCTTCTTTATCACAGCTCACATCAATCACTCATCAAGTTCTGTTGATTCTACCCAGCTAGTGTCTCTCCCACCTTTTACCTTTTTACCTCCTCTTCACTCACAAAGCCACTGCTCTAACCCAGGCTTTTATCACCTCTTGCCTGAGCAATTTCAGTGGCCTCCAATCCAGTCTCCCTCCTTTGTGCATATATTTCCATTTTTCAATTCTTTATTAACACCTGCAAAAAATAATTTCCTTAATGTCCATATCTTACCCTGTCTCACCCTCCTGCTTGAAAACCCCTTAGTTCCCTATTACCTATTCTTTGAAGCACAAATACCTTAAACGGGCATTTAAAAATCTTCTACAAGGCACCAACATACTTTTCCACATGTATGCCACTTAACTATCTGTATTTCAGCTAAGTGAATTCTACTACTATTCTACATTTCTACATTACTGTAGCTACACTTCAGCTAAATGAATTCTATTACTACTCTACTATTCTGTTATTGATTCTTCTATTCATTGATTTCATATTGCCTTTATTTCTGTTTTACACTCATATAAATCATTTCCCAGTACCTAAAAATCATGCCATCATATTAATTTTTTAAAAATCCTTTCTTTAAAGCCCAGCTGAGGTGCCCTCTACTCCTTAAAGACATTCCCACACTAAAAATGGTATTTCCCTTCTGAGGTTCTCTCAGAGCCCTTTGTTTGAACATTTCCATAGACACTATCACATTGTCTTTTATTATGTTTATTTGTGCAAGGTCCATATCTTCCTAGTAATTTGAGCCTTGAGAGCAAGGACTATGCCCTTTTCATCCTCACCTAGCAAGGTGCTTTGCACATAGAATTTGCTTAGTTTTGGTGGAATTGAAATGAAGTGAATTGAGTTACATATATGTTTTCTCAGAAATCAGGAAAATCACCCAATTATGAATTGATAACCAGGCTATAAAATAAAAAGTATATACAATGAATCAAGACATGTTCTAGTTTTATTTTTTCTTTTCTTTTACTCATTTACATGTAGAAATTATAACATTCATTTTTTAAAATTTTAAGTTCTAAATTCTCTCTCCTCTCTATACCTTGAGAAGGCAAGAATTTGATAAAGATTATACATGTGAAGTCATGCAAAACATACTTCCATATTAGCCATGTTGCAAAAAAAAAAACAAACAAAAACAAACCAACAACAAACAAACAAACAAAAAAAGACAAAAAATTCCAAGAAAAATAAAGGAAAAAAGTTTGTTTTGATATGCATTCAGACTTCACTAGTTATTTCTCTGGAGGTGGATTGTGTTTTTCACCATAAGTCTTAAATCATTGTGTTGCTGAAAATAGCTAAGTAATTGACAGTTGATCATTGTACCATATTGCTATTACTGCATTCAGTTGTTTCCTGATTCTGCTCACTTCACTTTACATGATTTCATATGTCTTCCCAAGTTTCTCTGAAATGACACTGCTCATCATTTCTTATAGCACAATATTATTCCATCACAATCATATACCTTAGTTCTTTAGCCTTTCCCCAACTGATTGGCAACCCCTCAGTTTCCAATTCTTTGACATCACAAAAAGAGCTGTTATAAATATTTTTTGTACACAAAAAGCCAAGTGTTTTGAAAAAAATACTTTATCTAGAAATATTCCCCCAGTCAGACATGAAGGGGAATAGAAAGAACATTAAACTTGAAGTCAGAAGTCTTAGGTTTATGTTTCAGAGCTCTCCTAGTATAACCTTGAACAAGCACTTTAACTTTTCCAAGCCTGGGTTTCATCCTTTCTAAAATGGAGAGTCACAGGATTTTTATAAGGATCAATTGAAATTATATTTGTAGAAATTCTTTGTGGAGTAAGTTGCTATAAAAGGTAAGGTAAAACTACTAAGTCATATGAACGTGTGTGCTGTAGTAGACAGAACAATGACCTTGGAGTTAAGACCCATGGTCAAGCCTTGCCTCCTACACATATTGTACTAACTTTGTTGAGCATGAGGAAATCATTTAACTGCTTAGTATTCCAAGCACTCTCTATGTCTATAAGCTGTAGAGGGATGATTTTGGCAGAAAGAGTTTCTACATAAAGAGTTCCATATTTCTTCTCCCTAAATTCATTAGAATAGGGAGCTCACAGCATGTAAACTCCCTCCATCAACAACATGTGCAATTTTTAGTCTTAGAGAGTTGCCTAGAGCCTTGAGAACTTAAGTAAATGACTTGCCCATGGTCAACACGGGTGGCACAGTGGATAGAGCATCCCACCAGGCATCAGAAAGACTAAAATCCAAATCTGACCTCACTTACTAGCTGGAAGACACTGGGCAAGTCACTTAACTCTGTCTGCTCAGTTTCCTCATTAATAAAATGGGGATAATAATAGCACCTACCTCCTAGGGTTGTTGTCAGGATCAATTGAGATAATAATTAGAAAGCACCAAGCATAGTGCCCAATACATAGTAGGTGCTATATGTGTTAGCTATTGTTGCTATTATTATTGTTGTTATTACTATGATTATTATAGTGGCAGAACATGAACACAAATATTTCTGATTGTTGTTTTTTTTTTCTTGGGCAGTGAGTGTTAAGTGACTTGCCCAGGGTCACAGAGCTAGTATGTGTCAAGTGTCTGAGGCCGAATTTGAACTCAGGTCCTCCTGAATCCAGGGCCAGTGCTTTATCCACTGTGCCACCTAGCTGCCCCAATCTTTCTGATTCTTAAGTTAGCTCTAACCCTTATGCCACATTTCCACACCCCAATTAAACAGCAAGTATGGGTGATAACTACTGCTAATAATAACTGATATTATTTTTGCATGATCTCATTCGAATCTCACCATAACCTTTTGAAGTAGAAACTATTATCTATTACACAGATAAGGAAACAGGATTCTGAAGTAAGGGTGATATAAGGTACTTGACTTGCCTATGATCACAAATCTACTGAGCGGGTGAGCTGGGATTTGTATTCAGATCTTCTTTGCGTAAAGAATTTCAGTATCATAGATTTAGAGCAGAAAGAAACCTCAGGGGTCACTGAGTCATCTACCCCTTAGTTTACATATGGGGAAACTGATCACCAAGGTATTTTATGAGTTGCCCAAGTTATCAGAGGCAGGAGGAATGAATTCAAATTCTGAACCAGAACTCACTTCTCTGTCTTATGTTGATTCAATTGCTCTATCTCCTATATAATATTATCACTTGAAGTATTAGTGTGTTAAATTGAAATATCTTGCTGAAGATGTCCATTTTTATCCTTAAGAAACTAAGTGAAATCCAAACACACAGACACACACCCCAACAAAACCCATTCTCAAAATGGACTCATGGTCTCTTGTAAGTGTGGCTGGAGTGTTATGTTACAGCTAATTCTTAGTAGCTAGGGAGTGGAATGTCGTAAAAGTAATTGACAAAAATAAATCATGACAGAAAAACAATCCTGCATTAATTGTAAAAAGCTGTATGCAAACCATCAACTGTTAAACTAATAGTTCACTTAAGTCACTGCTTGGTGTAACTGTGAAGAACAGGATCTGTATTTTTTTTAATTGCAGTTAATGAGTGACTCCATGACTCCAGAAACTGATGCTCTAATAAATGAAATGACCACATCATATGAAGGCTCAGCAGAGATGTTTTCCAACATGGCAGCCGGATCTCCAGTTCTCTTTTCCAGTCTTTCTCAAAATAGCATCCCCCAAGCAAATGGAAATGAAGAATTTTATTCAACAACTGGTATATAAAAATTTTATTTTCCCATTACTTCTATCCCAACCATCCATGCTGCTGTCATGTCTAGGCTACTTTAGTAGAGTTCAGCCAAATTATTAATGGGCCATGGAGTGGAGTCAGAATTTTTTTTCTTCAACTTTTTTTTCACTGGCAGATAACTTCATGCAGTAAATGGGAATGCCACACAAGCAGGAATGAGCCCCTTCCTCACCCAGCTGACCTTCCTCCCAGAAAAACTAGCATCCCAGAGTCATCAGCCAAGCTGCATAGACAATCAGTTATTACAGTTGCCAAAGCAGGTGTGATTGTAGGGGATTAACATATCTTCCAATCCTTTACAGGCCTCCTTCTCTTAGCAGCTTTTGACTAATAGGTTTTCAGCTATCACTGAAGGTAAATAGGTCAAAAAGTTACAACTCTAGAGTGTGGGGTGACAAACAGGTGGAGGTGACCTCCATGACATGGTGATGTCATTAGTATATACACTTGCTCTGGGGTGTCAATGGACACTACTGTTTCTGAAAGAAGAATGGGCATACTTGTGACCCATTAAACAGGACCTGGGAGACACGGGCTTGTCATAGTTCACTGCTTTTTTTTTTTTTTTCCGAAAGACCATCTGAAAAGTTTATGGTACAGTCGCTACTCTTTTAAGCCTTGCCCATTCAAAATTAATTGTATGCAGATTAATTTTCCTCTAATGATACTTACCATGATAATGAGCTTAATTATTTTCTTTAATACAATAATTTGTTTGCTTTGCCAAAACAAAGTTTTTGAATTAAACTAGGAACTCAGAATCCCAAGCTTTGGGATAGCTCTAAATCTTGAGTTCTCATATTTGGTGTTGGATGCTAATTATCAATTTCTGATTAGACCAGCTGGAAACCAAGTACAAGCTTGATTACTCTATAGTTTGTTACTTGTGTTTTATGGGAAGGGGTAGTGAGGAGAGAGATAGCCAAGATGGTGGTGTTGGCCTTTACTTTTGTCAAGTATGTATGGGAACAGTGGAAATCAGCACCAGATTTGGAATCAAAGACTTGGATTCAAATTTTACCTTTTCAGTGACTACATGTGCATGTAGTCACTATATGTGAGTTAGCTGGGCCTCATTTACCTCATCTGCAACACAAGGAAGTTAGACTAAACATTTTTACTTTCCCTTTTAGTTCTAAATCTGTGATCTTGTGGTGCCACGAAACTCCCTTGACCCATGCAGATTCACATTTTTTTGAAGTTTAAAATCTTAAAGAGTTGCCTGGGACACAAAAAGCATAAGTGATTTGTTCAAGATCATTTTTCTAGTATCTTTATCTGTTATGTGTTTCTATATATAATAATATATTATATATTATAAAAATAAATATTATACATTATAAAACATAAATAGTACAAAATAATTATTATCATATTATAGAACTATTATAAAATAATGTATGCTATGTATTATGATATAATATATAATATTATATATAATGAGAGATAGAGAATCTATCTTTCATTGACAGGACTTGAACCCTGTCTTTACTGACATCAAGGATTGCCTCATACCATGCCACTTTCCCTCACTACTCATTTAATCATAATACCTAGAATTTACACAGTGCTTTAAAGTTTGTGAAGTACTTTAGATTTGTCATCTCCTTTGATCCTTACAACCCCACGACATAGGTGCTATTATTATCCTCATTTTAAAATTGTGGAAACAGAGGCTAAAAATGGTTTAAGTAACTTGCCCAGGATTACACAACTAGGAAATAATAGAGCCTAGATTTGCACTCAGGCCTTCCCTGCTCCTAGTCTCCCAGGCTAGCTATCTGTTGTACCACCTTGCTAGCTGCCTCTGATATTATAATTTGGCCATATCTACCACTGGTTTCCAAGCCGTGCTTTATGATAATAATTTAATTTGATTTGCAAAATACTGAATTAGCAATACATGTTTCTAAGACTGGACAGAAAATGAGGATGACCATTAGAGGCCACAGGAGATCTTGTTTAGAAATGTTCAGCATTTAAACACTGAAGTGATTCTTACTCTTTCCTGGTTTTATATTTCAGTAGAGAAATAATAATACAAACATAGTCACTCTGGGGACTATCTGGGCATATTGTTCCCAGCAATATTTTAGGGAGCCCTCTGCATTTTGGAAGGAATGCTGTACTTGGAATCAGAAAGACATGGATTCAAATCCTCCTTCTGACACTAATGTTATTCTGGGCATTTCCCTTCCATTTCTTTGGGTCTCATTTTCTCTATCTGTAACATGGCAATCAATTAATAAAAAAGCATAAATTAAGCACTTACTGTTATAGCCAGGCATGTTGGCAACAAAAGCAAAAGGAAGAGGGATCTTGCCTCCAAGAAACTCACATTCTAAGGGGAGAAAGAATAATAATTCTAGTATTTACTTCATACAGTTTTTTGTGAGACTCAAATCAGAGCAAGACTATAAGACAGTAGGTAAACTTAAAAGAACTCTATAAATACCAACCTTTGATTTGGATTTTCCCAATACCTTGCCACTGTGCACTAGTTTTTCAGCTGGAGGGCAATATTTGTTATACATATTAAGGTCATATTTTCATGAACAGTTTCCATGAGCTGGCATGCAGATATCTGAGTATGGACAATGTGATTATTTCTGTTTCACACCTCATATGCCCCCAATTCTATACAAACAGCGTTCAACAACAGCTAATCTCTAATGGCCGGTATCATATTCATGCTTCTTTTCAGTGAACATTTTAGTTATTAGTCTTCCAGTATCCCCCATACACAGGGCGATAAAACCAGGAGCAAAGATAGAATAACAAGTATGTGCACTCAGGCTTAGGAACTTTCAGTAGGTGAATAGAAATAAATTTGTTTACGAGATCGAAAGCTATTTCTTTCTTATTCCAAACAGGAATGGCAAGGGATCGCTATTTCACTGACATTTCAGCTGACAGCTGTCTTATGTTGTAAAGGGCCTCTGCACCTTTCACCGAATATACGATCAGTGTGTCTGCTTTCACAATCATGGGAAGGACCACCAACCCGTTCTCAATGCCAGGACAATGTGGAACAAGGTAACGTGTATTTCCCTCTGAATGAGTTACATGGTAAGTGATCCAGCTATGCAATGATTTTTAAGTTTTTATTTCTCCTCCAATCATCATTAACTGTTCCCTCTTTTTTTTTAAGTGCCAAGCTCCATACAATCTATAAACTATAAAAATATAGCTCCTCATCTATTTTGCTAATATTGGGATCCACCAGAATATCCCAATGGAAAAATAACTCATTATACAATTTATGCCATGGAAACTGGATACAAATACAGCATTCCAGATGACTACTATAGTAACAGCTTTCTTATACCGTAGAATGATATTTTTTTTATTAAAATGGTTGCCTGTTTTGCCAAAAAGAATATTGATAACTATGTGAATTTCAGCATGGTGATCTTCATTGTTGTAGGGATTTACTGTATCATGTCAATAATTTTTATCTTATCTAATTTCTAAAGGATTCTTTTAAAAAGACTGAAGAAAAAGAGAATTAAATGCATTTTCCTTTGACAATTTTTAGCACAAAAAATTGTTACCCTTTTAATGAGAGGTAGTGTAGTATACTGGCTAAGAGCTAGTTTTTGTCAAGTTTTCCTTCTGACACATGACAGCTGTGTGACTATAGGCCAGTCAGTTAACCTTACAGGCCATGATAGCAGCTCTCTACAACTAAAGTTACAGATGAGTTGCTGCTCTGCACAAGTGGAGGGAGTTTCTACACCTGGAGTTCTCTGGACCAAAGAAGAAAAAAAGAAAAGAGTCTTCATGAGAATATTCTTTAACCATTCAAAAGGAAAATCAATTGGAATAATCTGGCTGAACACAGTGTCCATGTTTTGAAGACAAGGCATAATGTCCCATCTGAATTCAGACTAATTCATAGCCTATGGTTGTGCCAAGTCTTCTCAGAGTGCCAAATATTATTTTAGACTTTAGAATCTTTCAGTCCCAGGAATGTTTGGAAACACTAAGATCATGTCTACAGGGCAAGTTTCTGAAATACATATAGAGGAAGGTTTGTGTTATGGTGAGTTTTGGGCTGATTAGACGGATGTATGCACGGTCCTCAAAAATCAATTATTTCCCACCCAACAGTAGCATATATTGATGTGCTCTGGGGATCTAGCCTGAAAATGCTAGCATAGAAATTCTTTTAAATCTTTTCTGGGTTATTCTGGTAGGTTTGAAGTAAATACAACAAAGTTTAAAATGAGAGTGGCTGCTTCAAAACCAATGTTGGGGGAGAGTTCTTTGTCCTGAAGAAAATGATATTTTTGTGCTAACCCCAGAAGATGGTAAGATTATCACACGCTCATTTCATTTAAGTCTATTTTACCCATGACCCAGTGGAAAGCATGCTAGAACTGGAGTCATAGGGTCCTAGACTTAATCTTTGCTCTGCCACTTGTTTATCTGTGTGCCACTTTATCTCTCTGTGCCTCAGATTCTTCATCTTTAAAATGAAGGGGTTCCCCAAAGGGTTATAAAACTGTATACCCTTTGGCCCAGCTATACTACTACTAGGCTTGTATCCCAAAGAAATCAAAGAAAAAGGGGAAAAAAAAGACCCATATGCATAACATATTTAGGGGGCAGCTTGGTAGCACAGTGATGGAGCATCAGCCCTGGAATCAGGAAGAAAGGAAGAAGGGAAGGAGAAAGAAGGAAGAAGAAGGAGAATGAAGAAAGAAGGAAGGAAGAGGAAAAATATATTTATGGCATCTTTTTTTTGTGTGGCAAAGGAATCAGAAATGAGGTGATGCTAATCAATTGGAGAATCACTGAACAGGTTGTGATATATAATTGTGATGGGAGTACTCCTGTGCTATAAACATGATGATGGGGATGGTTTCAGAAAAGAGACCTGGAAGACTTAAGTAAACTGATGCAATCTCATTAAGCAGAAGTAGAACAGAGTATGCAGTACTTTATTATTGGAGACAAAAATTGTTACATAATCATTACATAATTGTACAATAATCAACCGTGACAGACAGCTACTCTGATCAAGACAGACATGAGCCATGATAATTCTAAAGAACTTATGATAAAAAAATGCTATTCACCTCTAGAGAGAGAACTGATGAACTCTGAATGCACATTGAATCATATTTTTACTCACTTTTTGATTTTTCTTGCTCATAAGAAATTTGCAACATAGCTAATGTGAAAAGTATGTTTGCGTAACTTCATATATATATATACATATATATGATATACATATATATATATTGAAGTTACGTATGTGTGTATATTATATATATATATATATATATATATATATATATTGGGTATCATGAGCATCTAGGTGGGTCCAGGGTATAAAGCACTGTCTCTGGAGTCAGGGAAGACCTGAGTTCAATCTCACTTCAGACACTTACTTGCTGTGTGGACCCTGGGCAAGTCACTTAACCCCAATTACCTTAAAACTTCCAGGGCCATCTCCCATCATCCTGATGTTTATCTTGCTACTGGACTCAGATGGTTCTGGAGGATAGAATGTGGTTGGTCCACTTGCACAGTCCTCCCTCACTTAAATCCATTCAGTACAAGTCATGACATAACCCTGATGTCATGGTCCTCTTTGAGAATGAAAGACAAGCAACAACAATGGATATCATATTTCTTATCTTCTCAATAGATGGGGAAGGGGTGGAGAAAGGGATAAAATTTGTAAATTAAAAAAAACTGCAAATAAAAAATTAAACAAGGAAATGAAGCAAAGGACTCAGACTTTTGTGATCATAGAACCATGGAGGTCTAGATCTATGCTTCTAGGTTCAATACTCTCATAATGTGAACTTAGGAAGTGATGCTTGAAATTGTTTTTGTTTTGCTGGCATAATGTAGATATTTCAAGTGAAACAAAACACCATTTGTGCCTTCAGGCAGACAGAGTATTTTTCTCATCATAAGGCCCTGTGAGGATGAGAAATGTTCTTATCCCAAATGAGGAAACTGAGGTTCGTAGAAGTTAGGTGACTTCTTCAAGGTCACACCAGTAGTTAATTCATACTAAAGCTATCCTGACTCCAAGTCCTGGCCCCTTTTCCTTACCAATATATCCTAGAAAAGTTATATTGGTTTTCATTATTCCTTGTAGTTGTTTGAATCATCCAGATCATGTTATATGTTCAGAAAATAACTCACATCCAGAGAAAATTGTAAAGAGTCCTTGAAAAAAGAAACCTTTCTATGGCTGATGCAAACGTATCTGTAGTTAAAGTTGGGAAGAAGGAGGATACACCTGTGCAAGGCAGACACAGAGTTTTTCCCTGCTGTCTGCAAAGAAGTATTTTCTTCAAAAAAGGGCTGGGACTTTTCTTCTGAAGCTAGTGATTAAGTATTATTTGGTGTGCTAATGTGAGATGTGGCTCTGGGTGTGATGGAGATATACCACGGATATTCAATGAGCTTGAGAGAGAATGGAAAGTAAATGGTTATTGACCATATGCTGAATGAATGTTGAATTCTCGAGAGCAAGCATATCAAATGGTGTGGGCAACAATACTGGATTTGGATCTTAAGGATTAGGCTTTCCTATTTACTACTTATGGGGGCTTCAGGCAAGTCCTACAGTCCTCTTGGCACCTTAGTTTCCCTTGTCTATATAAAGAAAAATGAAGGCGTTGGAATAGTTGGCCTCTAATGTTCCTGCCAGCTCTAAATCTATGATCCTATGATAACAATAATAATAGTAGTTACCACTTATAGTCTTCTTTAAGGTTTGTAAACATTTTACAATATTCTTTTTATTTTTACATCTCTGAGTAGAAGGTGTTATTATTATCATCATTTTACAGATTGGGGCAGCAGGGGTTAATTGACTTGCCCAAAATGTCTGAGGCCAGATTTGAATTCAGGTCTAGAACTGTGTCTCCTGTATCACCCAGCTGCCTGTGTATGATCTTCTGATATTGTGAAGAGAGCATTTTGAATGCTAATCATTGGAAGTGGTTCTCTATTGGACGCTAGGAAATTGGGTTCTAGGGCCAGGGCTACATATGTTGACCTAGGATTATAACATCATGAAAGGTTGTAGACCTTGGCTCCCATGCCAATCCCTATGAACTATGACATATAAAAATGTTTGAGAGACATAATTTCTACGTATTAATATTTTTATTAATTGTAAATGATTAATTACCCAGAAATTAATGTCTCTCGAACTTTTTATATGTCACAAAACAATGTGAATATGTTGAGGTTAGTAATGATAAACTCTGGTTGGTGTAAATATCTGATTGATATAGTTTTGAGCCCTCAGTCATGTTGTTTCCCCTAATAGAATATAAATTCCTTGAAGACAAGGGCTGTATTTATTTTGCCAGCACCAGGCATGTTGCTTGTCACACAGTAGGTGTCATATAAATGCTTTTTGATTGATTGTTAAACAATGAATAATACTGGGGTGGGTATAACCAAGTAAATGAAGGTTTAGGAAACAAGGAAAACGTGAGAGTGCATATCACCTAATGACTTTGAAGCCCTATGCTTCCTTCAATAATATATTCTTTTTTAAAAAATACTAATAAACATTTTCATTTAAAGTTTTGAGTTCCAAATTCTATCCCTCTTTCCCTCCCTCTCCTACCCCTTCCCTGCAGTAGTAAGCAATCAGATATCATTATACAGGTGCAATTATGTAAACCATTACCATCAATAATATATGCTTCATTACTTTAGGGATATGTGCTTTCATATCTGTATGGATATGCCACATAATGAATTCAGGCCTCTCCACATCTTATTGTAAAACAAAAGGTTGCTAGGGCCAAATGATGTCATATAATAAGTTTTGCTAATATTTAAGGAAACTGATTACAAAAGATACCTAACCTGAAGATTCTGTTTTTGAAATAAAATTTCCTTCTTACAGAACCAGAGTCACCACCAACTAAGTGTTGAAAGTTGTGGATATGACTCCTACAGAAATAAGACTGAAGTGGTTGCCACCAGAAAAACCTAATGGCATCATCCTCTTCTACGAAGTCATTTACAGGAAATGCAAACCATTTGTTCTTTAAAAACTCCTCAACAACAAATATCATTTTGAGTGACTTAAACCTTATACTCTGTTACAACATTTCTGTAAGGTCTTACACTAGAATTGGTCATGGTGATCAGTTTATCATCCTTGCTGTCTATAAGGACTTCAGAAACTGGTAAGTGTTTTTCACAACCATTTGTTACAAAGCTTCTCTATAAGCATAACTGATACTGATATGATGTACTCACGTATGTTTTTGCACATGCATGTATGGCACATGCATGTATGTATACAAGTATGTGATATACACACATGATATATATTATAGACAATATATCTATGCTATGTAAATATCGATATGCACAAACACCCACATATATGGGAATATAATGCATGCTTATATGCACAAACATGTATCACGAGCAAGCATATGCACACATGTACATGTGTTGTACATGTGTGTATAATTATAGGCTGTGTATGTGTACATGCATGTACATAGATGTATTCACATATAATATATGTAAATACCACATAAATAGCCCATATATATGGTATATGGATATATATGAATATACATGTGTGTATACATATGTGTGTATACACACATGTATATCATCAAAGACCTGAGGAAGCATTGATATAACTATGTCATTAAAGATCCCAAGTATTCGTAATTTGTTATAATTCAAATAGTAGGATAGATTGGAGCTGTGAATTCATTGACAGACAATTTCTAGGTGAGAAAATGCCCTTTACCAATGCAGGTGGCTACCTTCTCTGTAACTTATAGACTCAAATGGCTACCAACCAATTAATAAGTTGCAATGGCAGCACAATGAGGAAGTGTCACAGGAATCCAGGTCTTCCTGACTGTGATCCTCTATCCATTATGTATACATCCTACCAGTGAGACAAGAATGGTGCAAGAGACTTCACAATGACAGTTCCTTATAACTACAAAATTTATCTTACTTAAATATACTCTCTTAATTGTAATTTTTCTTTTACCATGTGTCCCAGTAATTTGTATATGTCTAAATTCCCACAAGAAGCAGATGAGTTGATGGAGAGACAGTTGGCCTTTCTGGCAGGAAGAACTAGGTTCAATTCGAACTTCTGACCCTGTGACCCTGGTCACTTCTCAGCCCTTTAAGACAACTTTCTCACACTGTAGGCTGCAAAGCAGTTGTGAATCTGCATTTATTAAAGAATTTCCTCATTAGGAATTCTCCTATGCCAATAAAACCACAGGACTGATTCAATATTTTTTTCCTTTTGTTTTTTGTTTTTTATTTTTATTTTAATTTTTTCAATTTTTTTTAAGAAAAAAAAAACCATTGTGATCTCTAAGTTCCCTGAGGGCTAGGATCCTCTTAGATTCTTCATTGTATCTCCCACAGCTCCTGGCAAAATGTCCTTTATGTAAAAGATCATCAATGCACATTAGCTAAATGAATCATAGTGAATATTTGTACAAAGTGAGGAACAGGAATACTTACTTGAAAAGATCACCTTCGAGCTCAGGTTTTAAGAATTCAATTTCACAGTCTTTTATTAAATACTTCCTATGGACAAGTTGCGGTGCTCAATTCTGGAAATACAGCCATAAAAATGAAATGTGCCTGCCCTCCTGGAGGTTACATTTCACTGAAGCAATACAGTATGAACATAGAAAAGCAGGATACAGGAGACTTTGAGGAAGACAGAACATGTCTCAATAAGAAGGCCAGGGAAGGTTGTTGTTGTCATTGTTGTTATTGTTAGTGTTGTTGTTGTTGCTGTTGTTGTTGTTGTTGTTGTTGGTGGTGGTGGTGCTGCTGCTGCTGCTGCTGGTTTGTTTTTCTCAGAAGGGGTGGTTCCTGAACTGTCAAAAAGAAAGACAGGGCTTCTGAAAGGTGGAGATGAAGAGAATTTTTAAATGTAGCAGCTAAAAAAAATATCAAGCTCAAGGGAAAGTCTAGTTTGCTCCTGAAAAAGATCTGTTTGAAAGGGAAGTTGGAGTGATATGGAGAAATTTAAATGTCTGACTAAGGAGTTTGTATTTTATCCTACAGTTAGTGGTCAGCCCCACACAACTCATTCTTATGTTAAAATGAGGAGAGGCATCCTAGTATAGTGGATAGAGTACTAAGTTTCAAGTGGGGAAGAGGATTTCAAATCTCACCTCAGATATTACTTACTAGGTATGTAACCCTTGACTGATATCACTTAACCTTCTGTGTCTTAGTCTCCCTACATCTAAAATAAGAGGATTGAGCTTGTTAGCTTCTGAAGTCTTTTCAGTTCTGCTCCTGTGCTAATATTTAAAATTTTATGACAATAATTTCCAAATGTTTAAATTTTTAATTTAAAACAATCTTATTTAATGTAGGACTTTGTGGGGAAAGTGATTCTTTTGCTTCATTTTACTTGACTATCCATTTAAGTCTTCATAGATAGTATTCTCTCTTTCTCTCTCTGTCTCTGTCTCCCTCTGTCCTTCTCTATCTCTCTGTCTCTCTCTCTGTCTCTCTGTCTCTCTCTCTCTGCATGACTACAATGCCTGTTACCTACACCATCTTAAAAAGACCCAAAGAATGAAAAACTCACAGATTTTTGTATTGAATTAAATAAACAAACCACGTAAAAAGTTTTTATCTTTACTATGCCTAGGAAAACCACTGTGGTAATCCTAATGGTTCAGATTTATATAGTGCTTGGTCTACAAAGCTCCTTCCTTTAAGCAAACTTGTGAGGCCACGCAGGACAAATCTCATTATCCCCCTCTTTGAAGATGAGGAATCTAGCCCCTGAAGAGGTTAAATAAAATCACTGGAACTCCCTCAGCTGGTATAGGCTAAAGCCGCGATGGGGTTTTCTTTTCTCATTATTAAATGTCATTTTTATTTTATGGAATAAAGCATTTCCATAACATTATACAATAAAAAGATGATTGCACATAAAACTGCAAATCTACTATCACAACTTGCTATTCTTTTCAAATATATAATCATGTCAATTTCATTTTTTTCCTTCCCTCCATCCCCAACCCTAGCGATGGCTACCATTAGATACAAATAGGTATCTATTTATTTATCTATCATCTACATAATTATTGTATACATTCTTCTATTTATCAGTTCCTTTCTCTGGACAATGATAGCATAAGTCAGGTTTTCTTAATCTTTAGTCTAATTCTATCTTTGTCCCTGCATCTCAGTATCTCTTGTGGTAGGCACTGTATGCTTATGGAGATACTATGAATGACATGATAGGAATACTTCAGCTAAGTGTGAAGAGGAATTGGCAAACTCTATGGTCCCAGATTGGGTAGGATATTTTGTACATCAAACATTACAAACAACTCTCTTGTAGGTTGGTGGACCGGTACAAAAGCCAGTGAGAAGGAGCTTTATTTACACTTGGCATGTGATCGTTCCTCTCTAGGGTTTGGGCCCAAAATATTATGAATAGGGGCCTTTATTTCACTTTGTTTTCCTTTTGAGGGAAATGAAGAGGTAGAGATAAAGAGGATAGAATAGCAATTAGGAAGATCTGAGTTTGAATCCTGCCTCAGATTATACTTGCTGGCTGTATGATTCTGGGCAAGTCATTTAACCTCTTACACTCATTTCCTCATCTGTCCAATGGGGATAATATTGGCAATTACCTCCCAACATTGTTGTGAATATCAAAATGGGATAACATATGTAAAGTAATATTTAAATCTTAAAGTGCTATGCATTTATTAGCCATTATTATTACTGAACAGACTACCTTATGATTTATTTCAGTCTCTTAGCTTAGCCTAGTGCAATGCAATGAACATAAAACTTGGAATTACCAAGACCTGAATTCAAATTCCCCCTCTGACATTAATTACCTATGCCACTTTGAGCAAATTATTTAATCTTTCTGGGACCTCAATTCCTCATATTATAAAGTAGAGAGCTGGGGTGGGACTGGAATACTCTAAGCTTCTTTCAAGTTTTAAGTTTGTTATTTTAGTATTTACCTGGAATATATTTGGTGGACCAGAACCTAGGTGAAGAGAGGATATGTGAACATCCAGGGGAGGAAAACCAAGTCTGGGGACATTTAAGCCTGTTTCATGACATCCTAGAGAAGGGATGGACAGTTAAACAGAAATCTTTCAGAAGAGACAGACATTTTAACTGATACTCCTTTCATAGACTACAGGACATACTCTTTTATTGTTACAGTGCTTTTCACCGGGTTGGTCCCATGTGTGTCCACCAACTCATATTATTGTCAGTTGAGGGGTTAGGTGAATTTTGGCTGGAAAGAGGAAGAAAAGATTAAGAATATTTTCTCACTTGCTACTCACTTCTACTGTAGAAACATGGGTGGAGCAGATTTCTTTCAGACTACCCTTTCTCATTCCAGGGAGACAAGACCTTTGCCTGGTCAAAGTATGTCTTCTTCTCCCCCCCCCCATTTAGATAGATTCTACACCACCCTATTGAGTGTATGTGTTATTCCCTCCTTGAGTCAACTCTGATGAGAGTAAGGTTCTTTGAGCCACTTCTCTTGAGTGTAAGGCACATTCCTTGCCCCACTTTATCCCCCATCTCTCCCCCAAACTCCCATAAGCCCTTTCCTGGTTCTTTCATGCAAGATTTCCCCTTTCCCCTCCCCCAGTGCAATCCTCTCCTCCCCGTTAATTTTACCTAAAGATGTCATCATGGGGAAGCTAGGTGACACAGTAGATAAAGCACCCACCCTGGACCCAGGAAGACCCAAGCCCAAATCTGTCCCCAGACACAAGACACTCACCAACTCCATGGCCCCAGGCATGCCACCCAACCCTGACCACCCCACCAAACAAAACAAAAAAAAAGATAAACAAAAAATAAATGCTTTATAGCTATCATCCTTCATAATCAGTGCCCACCTGTGCTCTCTGCTTAAATTTTTTCCTATCATTTGACCTAATACTGAGAAAGTCTTATGAGGTAGTTGTATCATCTTCCCATGTAGGAATGTGAACAGTTTAACATTTTAAACATCCCTCATGATTTATTTTTCCTGTTTACCTTTTTTATTCTCTCTAGGGTCTTGCATTTGAAAGTCAAATTTTCTATTCAGTTTAGGTCTTTTGATCATGAGTATCTGAAAGTCTTTATTTTTCATTGAAATCCTATTTTCCCCCCTGAAAGATTATACACAGTTTTGATGGATAGGTGATTCTTGGTTGTAATCCCAGTTTCTTTGCCCTCTGGAATATCATGCTCCTTGCCCTCTGATCCTTTAACATAGAAGCTGATAGATCTTGTGCTATACTTGAATTATTACTTTCTGGCTGCTTGTAATATTTTCTCCTTGACCTGGGATCTCTAGAATTTGGCTATAATATTCCTGGAAGTTTTTCTTTTGGGATTTCTTTCAGGAGGTAATTGGTGGTTTCTTTTAATTTCTCTTTTACCTTCTGCTTCTAGAATATAAGGGGAATTTTCCCTGACAATCTCTTGGAAGATGATGTCTAAGCTTTTGTTTTTGATCATGGTTTTCAGGTAGTCCAATAATTTTCAAATTGTCCTGTATCTATTTTCCAGGTCAGCTATTTTTCCAAGGAGATATTTCACATTACCCTCTATTTTTATTCATTCAGATGTGCCTAATTGTGTCATGGTTTCTCATAAAGTCACTAGCTTCCATTTTTTCAATCCTAATTCTTAGGCAATTATTTTCTTCAGAGAGCTTTTCCATTTTGCTTTTCAAACTGTTGACTTTTTTCTTATGAATTTCCTGAATCACTCTCATTTTTTCCTCTACCTCTCTTACTTTATCTTCAAAGTCCTTTTTGAGTGCCTCTATGGCCTGAGATCAATTCATATTTTTCCTGGATGTAGGAGCCCTGACATTGCTATTGTGACGAGTAAAATCTAATATGTAGTGGCATTATTCTTGTCCTAAGTGTAGGGAAAATTAGCTAGTGTTTGCTTATAAATTAGAAGCTTTAGCACCAAGTTTGGCATTAAGGATTTATTAGTGAAAAAGACAACACCTGGGTCAGAGAGCCAGGAAAAAAGCAATCTAACCTAGCATCCTCAGTTTCACCCACCAACGGCCTGACCTGGTTCTTTTCTCTAATCTCCTGCCACCACCTCTGAATCCCAGCCACAAAGAGAGAAATTCCTATGCCTGTGGGAATGGAAGTTCCCTGTGGGTCCAGAAGAGAGGCAGTCCCTACACATCACTCCAAGCTAATTGGCTGGTAGCATTCAAGTCCATTGATTGACATGACTTGAAGGTGGTCTTGTGTTGAGTTCATATTCCTCAGCTTCTGAGAATAATACCCTCTTGAGGGCCAGCCAGGTGTGATTTCAATTTAATTAACTGGGTTAAGTGGAATAATCAGCAAGGTCAATCACTCTCACTCAATTCAATCAATCCAAATCAATCTCATCCAGGTGGGGTCTTTGGGTGTTGGCAAATCCCATTACTTTCTCACACTATCCTTTTCTGAGGGTGTACCTAGATCTTTCCCTGTCACTAAAGAAACTTTCTATGGTCTGCATCTTTCTCTGTCTGCTCATCCTGCCCACCTATTTCTTGACTTTTAATTCCTCTTAAAATGGGGCACTGCTTCCAGGCTGCACTGTCCCAAGCTTCAGGGGGTGCAAGGTGATACAATTTAAGGAGGGGCAGGTTCTTCTCTCACCTGGCCTGTGCTCTGGTCTATAAATAACCCCAAGCCTACTTGCTGTCCAACCAGGAAACAAAAGTTTGTTTCACTAGCTCTAGTAAGCCTGTGCCTCTCCCCCACCTGGGCTGCCACCACTCAAGATTTCTTTCTGGTTCCACAATGGAGTAGAACAACTGAATTCTGCCTCAGCTCCAGCAGAGACTCCTTTATTCTCCACTTCACCAACCACTCAGTCCTCTCAATAGACCGTGAGTTTAGTTTCAGAAGGCACTGGTGCTATAGCTGATTTGGAGGCTCCAGGGGTAAATTTCTCTGGTGTGTCCTGCTTGGGGCTGGATCTGTGTCTGTGTGACTGAAGGGTTAGGCTCTGTGTCCACCCTGCTACAGCAGACCCCACCTGCAGAACTTCTAAGCCATCTTTGAATGGAAAATGATCTCAGTCTGTCCTTCTGTGGGTTCTGCTGCTCCAGGAATTGTCTAATGGCCTTATTTGGAGTTTTTTGAAGTGATCATGACAGGAGCTCTGAGAGTTTACTGTCTTTCCTCCGCCATCTTGGCCTAAGCTATGTTTTAACCTACTTCTCCCAGTTTAGAGGCTGGACCTTTTCTGAGGCATCAGCATTTTCAAGCCACCTGAATCTGAGTATTGTTCTGACTCCACTAGCTCAGGAGTTCCTATGTTCCTGATTCCTATGAATTGTCTTTTTTCTGCCTAGTTAGAAGCATGTGAAAGTTATTAATTAAATCAAAACCCTAAATATCTTTCATGATCATAGCTCAGAGCCCCCAAGCCAGAATGAAATCTTATATGTTTTAAGTCAAAATGCAGACCTTTTTCCTGGCTTTAATTATGTATTCATATTCACAAAGATCTTCCATTGTACTCCCTACTTTACATACGATTAATGTACAAATATTCATCACAAAATAGCTTTGATTTATCATATATTTGTATCAAACAAAATCAAGTAATAGAAACAGTTTAAGGAAATAGTGAAAATAATAGAAAATAGAGAAAATAGTAGAAAATACCTACTGCTGACAAGAACCAAGGAAAAGGTTAACCTTCACTATCCTTGCATTGATCTTAACTATTAACTATATATGCAACTATTTCTAGTATCTTCTGTCCAGTCTAGCCACCCCCTTCCTTCATGAATGAACATTTGGTCACTGGAATCAAACTTGCAACACCCACAACATAAAATGTCTGCTTTCTCTACCATCACAGATTCAGCCAACTGCTCTGTCCTCATACACACCAGGTCTCCTCACCCTTTGCCGCCCTCATTCAAAACTCTGAGCTTAGGCTCAAATAAATAATTATACTCCCACCCATGCCCCTTCCACACACATACATCTACTATGCAGGAAAATGAAATAAATCCTAACTTCAAATGTAACCCTTAGACAAAGGAATGAGCCCCCAATTTCCCGCAACCACAAAGATAATCTGACAGGTTTTTAATGTCAAAGGAACTCCCAGACACCACCAATAGTGTTACAAAGTAAATGTTCAAAACTTAAGTATGTAATTCTTTCATGCACATACAAGACCTGCAGAATTCCATGGGGAAATAAACTTCATCTAAAAAGTAAACTTTGAAGTTTTAAATTAAAACCAGACCCACTCTTGCCAAGTGTAGAACCTGCAGTTCTAAACTGCTGGAGAATGACTTAGAATTATAGAATGTGATGATAAGAGATTATAACTTTGATGTTCATAGGCCAAATGAACAGCAGGAAATGATAAGGATAGTTTACCTCTAATACAATTACTGTATAGGCCTACTGAGCATAGGCTTGCTGTGTTGTTTTTTTTCCTATGTGGTTTTCTTGATCTTTCCCTTCATCCTCCACTCTCCCTTTCTTCCCCTCTCCCTTTTTCTCTCTCTGTCTCTCCTTTCTTCCCTCCCTCTGCTCTCTCTGTCTCTACCATGCCTCTTTCTGTCTCTTTCCCTTTTCCCTGCTCCCTCCCTCCAGTATCTTTCTTTCCTAGCTACCCCCATCCTTATCTAACCCCTTCCTCTTTCCAATCTCTCTTATTTCTATTTTTCTTTCTGTCTTTCTCACTCTCTCCTCTCATTCCCCTTTCCCTACTTCTCCCTCTTTCCTAACTATCTTCCATATCCCTTTCTACTTCCCATTTTCTTTCCACTCTCCTTTCTCTTTCTCTGTCCCTCCCCATCACTTTCTCCATTTTCTTTCTCTCTTCCTTTCTCCTTTCTTTTCCCCTTTCTCTTCTATCTACATTTCATCTCCCTTCTCCCCTCCTGCTCTTTTCCTTTTTCCCTTTCATTTTTTAAAATTACTTTTGTTATATAGATACCTTTATCCTCTTGTCTCTTTTCCTCTCTTACTTGATCACAATATAAAACTGAAACAGCTTATTTTAATATTTTGTTGAACAATCTTTTTATGTTTTCTGGTCTTAATTTAAAAAGCAAATGAGCCGAATATTCCATCCTATTCTACATCTTTACCCTTCTTTACCAAAAAGTTGTCTTTTTAAAAAATTCACTTAATAGAGAGGTAGTGATGTACACTCTAAGAAGTGCTGAATATTCTCATTATGACCTGCATTAATGAACTGTTACTTTAGTCAAATATACTTCTTTGTACCATTTTTTTATAAAGGTTAATGAGATAATGAATGTCTTATTTTTAGGTTCTTGAAAATATCTCTGAAGTTCTGATAAAGATCATAGAATGGGGGCAGCTAGGTGGCGCAGCGGATAGAGCACCAGCCCTAGATTCAGGAGGACCTGAGTTCAAATCTGACCTTAGACACTTAATACTTACTAGCTGTGTGACCCTGGGCAAATCACTTAACCCCAACTGCCTCACCAAAAAGAAAAAAAAATCATAGAATGACGAATGGGACAATTTCTTTATAATATAACCTTAGTGTATCTTTACCTATTTAAGTCCTCTTATTCCAAGAAAACACAGATGCTAGGTCCTACTTTGGTCTCATTTTCTCTTCTTGGTAATGAATTTACAATAGTCTATAGATTTAAAGCTATAAAGAACCCCTAATTTTACATCTGGAACACTTTAAGACATGAGAAGAAAAGGGACTTGAACATGGACAGGTCAAACCAGGTCAAATATTGCAACTCCAAATCCAGCATTCTTTCCATTGAACCAGTCTATAGTAGTGACAAGTCCCATCATATTTTAAAAATTCCATAAAGCTTGGGTCTAAGTTAGTTTAGGAGAGAATGCATATCATATAATAATTCTCTTCATGAATATGAAGACATTTCCATGACCTTCAAACCATTACAGTTACTTTTTTTTTTTTCCAGGGCAATGAGGGTTAAGTGACTTGCCCAGCGTCACACAGTTAGTAAGTGTCAAGTGTCTGAGGTCAGATTTGAACTCAGGTCCTCCTGAATCCAGGGCCAGTGCTTTATCTAGTGTGCCACCTAGCTGCCCCTCATTATAGTTACTTTTTTAAAAAAAAATCTAGCCTGTGGCATTGACTTCTATGAATTGGAAAATACTTTTCCATTTGACTCAACTCTCTCATGTTTGCTAAGTAGCAGTGGAACAACATGGTGTTTCACATAAATACAGACAAAGATAGAGATAGAGAATGGACCTGTGATTTCATTAGTATCAAGAATTTCTAAGTGAGAAAACTCCCTTTACCAATACAAGTTGGCATCTTCTGACTCCAGGGTTGGTGCTTTATCCACTGTGCCACCTAGCTGCCCCAAGGCTAAATGACTTCCAATGGCTCTTCTAGTTCTCAATCAATGATCCTATAATCCAATTCTCCAATTCTTTCAGTTCCCTTAGTTTTTGTTCCCTCCTCCTCCCTTTCTTTTTTTCACTGTTCCGTTTTCCTTTGCTCATGCTCTTTCACCCTTATTTGCTATAAATTTCCAGGTTTCTTCTTCCTGCATGCAGAATGAAATTCCCAACAGAATCATCAGCATTTTAAATTTTTAGTTATTAGATAAACATGATTCCATGTAGTTTATTATGCTTCAGGCTGAAGCTACTTGATTTATTGCCATGTGTGAAAGTCAATCATTGTTCTTCTTGGTTAAGGAACTTAGTTTGGGGGATTGGTAATTTTTTTTTTGCATCTTTACTGCCCTTCTTTCATTGCACACTGAAAGGACAGAGCATTTGTAAGAGGATGGGACTTATAGGGAAGCTTTCTGTTCCATCTTGCATTTTTAGAGCCTATAATTGCCCTGCAGAGACATCAATACACATTGAATAAGAGATTTCCAGGGTGAAAATTCTAGGGTTTGGGGGGACTTCTGTGGCCTGCTAAAATGCCCCTCTTACTTCCTTGACAATAGCTGAAAATATAACATGAGCAAATTTTAGTCCTTTTAAAATACAAGTTTCCCTGGAAGAAATAATTACATTTAATTCAACAAGAATTTATGAACTGCCTACTGTATGCATGGCACTCACTATGCCTGCTGGGTACTAGGGACATAAAAACCAAAGAGCCCCAATCTTCCAAGAGCTTCTATTGCATTGGGAGAGGGAGGGGAGATCACAGTATGTGCACAAGAAAGTATACAAAGTATGGAATGAAAGGGGCAAAGGAGAGAGGGATTCGAATAAAGTACTGCATGGATATTTAAGGAGGATGAAGATAGTATCACCTGGGAAGATCAGAGCTGAGCTGAAAAGGAAAGTGAAAAGTTTAAGAGGCAACTCTCCATCTATCAGTCAATCGACAAGCATTTATTAAACACCTACTTGTGCCAGGTCCCTGAAGATACAAAGAAATCCTTGCCCTTGAGGAGCTTATAATCTGTCAAGGAAAACAACAGGTACACAAACAAGTGAAAGCAAAATAGATATGAGGTCATGAGATAGAAGAAGAAATAAGAAAAGGCTTCATGAAATCATAAATCTACACCTGGAAGAGACCATCAGAGGGCTTTCTAGGCAAATACTTTATTTTTTAGATAAGAAAGGGTTCTAGGGAGACTGTGACTTGCCCAAGATGATGCAGGTATTATAAATCAGAGACGTGATTTGAAGCCAAGTTGTCTGACTTCAGAGCTGGTATGTTTTTCCATTGAACAAGGATTCTAAGAGATTGGGTTAAGGAAAAAGAATGTTCTGGGCATGTGCCTATACAAAGTCATAGAAGTGGGAAATGGAATCTCATGTGTGAATAACAGCAAGAAGGCTATGTTGAATGGGTTGTAAAGTGGGTAAAGGAAATAATGTGTAATGGCTATGGAAAGTGAAGCCAAAGCCACATTAACATGGTTTTTAAATACTCAGATGAAGAGATGGTGCATTCTGCACATAGGGGATGGACTATTCAAATGCATGGAACCAGGAGAAAATATATTCTGTTCTAGGCATAGCTCATAATCTCTCTAGTAGGAACAGTTAAAATGCCATTTTTTGTTTACAACTTAGCTTAAATTAGATCATCTCCATTATTGAGAGTAGAGTTTTACTTAGGTAGAGAACAGTAGGGCACTGGATCTTTAAGGGACATATCCATTAAGGGGAGCCACCAAGAGAAGAAGAAGCTAAGAAACAAGGGACATAGAATATAAATTGTTCTTACTAGGGGATGAAGAAAGGAACAAGCATTTATTAAGAACCAACTATGTATCAAGCATTGTGCTTAGCGTTTTACAAATAGTATCTCAGTTTGATCCTTTACAATTTAATCAAAAAGGTCTTTCTTCAGCCTTTTTGTACAGCAGAAGATTTTGGCTTGGCTATATTGTTAAAAATGCGAATCCAAGCCTGCAAAGTGCATTGGTTTGGTTGGTTTTTTGTTTATTTGTTTTTACATTTCATTTTTCCTCCTGTTAGTTCCTGAGAGCGCACCTGAAAACATCACTTATCGGAATGTTCTTCTGGAGAAATTGAGCTCTCATTCCTTCCTCCAATAATTCCTAATGGGATCATACAAAAATATACCATCTATCTCCGAAGGAATAATGAAAATGAGGAAAGAACTATAAACACAACAAAGCTGTCACAGAACATTAGAGGTGGGTACAAAAGGAACTGGATATTTATACTTGATAGTGTCATTGAATTGTTTTTAAACTGGGAGCTTCCCAGTGGGTATTTAGCTTGATTTTCATTTAATACCAGCAATAAATGAAAATGGAAAGTGTTCTAAACTTTTAGAAAACTTTGCATAGTTTTTTCTTTTTTGTAATTAAACATGATAGCATTTTCAGCACTATTATGCTTCATATTGGCAGCAAAGTTCTATGGGATCATGTATAGACCAAAGTTTAACAATAGTAAGATGGGGGCAGGGACTGGACCTAAGATTTCATGGATATGGAAATCTCCATGCATCAATGCAAGTCAGCACCTTTTTTTTTTTTTGCCACTTTGAGTCTTAGAGAGTTGTCTAGAACACTGAGAAAGAAATGACTTTCCTAGAATCATCTAGTCAGCACATGTCTTCATATATTGGACTCCCTGCAAAACATATCAGCATCTGACATTTAGAACAAGCCATTGGATCCCCATGAGGCATTTGTTGTTCTTTCTTTTTCCCTTGACATTCCTGCCAACTCTTTCTTCATTGTGGAAAGACGGGTAGTTAAAGATTTCTATTCTTATTTGGTTTGGATATTGAAAGATGGTTAATATTTCTGCGATCCAATTCACTTAGGTCCATTATGAGTTATCCACTTTGTCCCTATTTAGGACTGAAGAAATATACTCATTATACAATTGAGGTGTCTGCAAGTACCCTTAAAGGAGAAGGCGTCCGAAGTATGCCCATAACTATACTGACTGAAGAAGATGGTGAGTATACCACAATTCTAGTAGAACACATGTGCCAAATGGTAAAAACTTTCTTTTAATATAATATGATATTGTTAGCCTACAGGGTAGGTATTTGTTTTTTTCAGACACTGGAGTTTTGCAAAGGATTTTAGAGGAGCAGTGTGAGGAAAAAGGATAGTAAAGTCAGATTTATCTAGAGGAGGACTCAATGAATAGTACCATATACATACATGTATACATGCATACATATATAAATATACACACAAGGACATAGTCACATATATACATATATAGTATAATCAGGTTGGAAGACTAAAAGCACAGTGTAATATATTAATTTATACATGCATACACGCATATATGTCTATATCCATATATCTATAGCTATATCCATCTATCTATCCATTTATCTATCTATCTATCTATCTATCTATCTATCTATCTATCTATCTATCTATCTGTCATCTATCTATATACATGTATGGGGCAGCTAGGTGGTGAAGTGGATGGAGTGCTGGCCTGGAGTCAGGAAGATTCATTTGGAATTCAAATAAGGCCTCAGATATTTACTAGCTGTGTGAAGAAAGGAATGGACATCTATCCACACAGAAGGGGCTTCCACCAGATATTTCTGCTGCCATAGTCTTAGATTACATTTTCATAACCTCAATGTAGATATTTTAAACCCATGCTGAAAACTCAAGTTTTAAATTGGTTCATTGGGTATTATCTGATATTCACAATAGAAGACACAAGAATGGAACCCAGTGCATTGGGAGCCAATTCTAGTTCTTCTAGTTCTGGTTCTTCAGTTCTAGATCTGTCTGCACAATAATCTGAGTGTTAGCATGGCACAGGAGGGGAAAGGTTTATAGTTGGAGTCAGGAAGACATGGGTTCAAGCTTTGTTTCAAACACTTACTATGTTTCCTAGGGAAGTTGTTCTGGGTCTTAGTTTCCTCAACTATAAAATGGGGAAAACAACAGCTTCTGCTTTACATGGTTGTTGTGACAATTGAATAAGTGATTGTAAAGAATGTGTTTTGCAAATCTATAGAACTAATAAAACTGCCAATTGCTATTAACTGACAATGTGAACTTCCATGTATCATTTAAACTCCCAAGGAGTCAGTGTTCTTACCTATAGTTGAATGGATGAGTGAGTGAATGTCTGAAAGACAGTGTTTTTTTTTAATTAAAGATTTACTACTGTGCTTTTGGTCAAGTTCTGAATTAATAAACCAATTTTGGAAAACAGTTTGGGATTATCCAAATGAAGTGAATAATATGTCCATACATTTTGACCTATTGATTCCATTACTACACATGTATCCCCAAGGGGTCATTGATAAGAAGAAAGTTCCCTCATATGCCAAAATTTTTACAGTAGTACTTTTTGTGGTGTCAAAGAACTTGAAGCAAAAGTGGATGTCCATTTATTGGGAAATGGCTGAACCAAATGGGTTAGATGGATCTAATGGAATATTATTCTGAAGAAAGAAATGATAAATATGATGAATACAGAAAAACATGGAAAAATTAGCATGATCTATTCAAAGAGAAGTAAGTAGAGCCAAGAAAACAATCTCCGCAGTAACTACAGCAGTATAAATGGAAAGAACAGGCACCCCCAGACAATCCCAAGTCAACATTACAAAATTCCCAAGAATAAGCTTTGCCATTAAGAAGAAATATGAGAGGGTAGCTCCATCTCACCTGTGCAAAGTTCAAGGATATGAAACTTTGCATATATTTTCAGTTCTTTTTCAACATGTTGATTAGTTTTGATGATTTTTCCCCCTCATCTTTTTAGTTTCAGTGGAACTGAATATTCATATCTTATTGAGGAAACTGAGATTGAGTGGTTAAATGACTTAGCCAGGATCAATCTGCTAGTGTCTGACCCAGGATTTGAATTCATGTCTTCCTGATTCCCAACTTCAGCACCATTCTAATTGTCTTTAACATTATTTAAAATAAATAAACAATTTTTTATTATTCAAGATAAGTGACTGCATATATTATAAAATGCTAATAAACACAATTATAAACCAGAACAAACTAAAGAAATAATTGTATTTTATTAAAATCTTTGGTTTTAATGATAAGCATGATTTTATTAGTTTCTTGCACGTTTCAGTGGAACTAAATATCTTGTCCTATTGTATTGACATAAAGTGAATTCACAGTTGAAAGCAATTAATATCTTGGAAACCTGATATCTCTGAGTGATGTATGGATTCTTGTGACATTCAATATTTGATAGCAGTTTTATTGTAGTGCCTGCCGCTGAGAATAACAAATCGAAAGTACTAAATACAGCTGTCACCATTTTTCTTTAGTTAGTATTCTGAATTCAATAAATCCCTGTTCGGAAAAATCTGTCATTACTAACATGATGGAAACACACACATCTGAGACTGCTCAGAGAAACAAAATGCAATAAAATGAAAAATAAATAGAAAATAAATCAGGTAACAGTTCTATATAACTGGCAGGGATACTGTGTAGAGGGGTCTTATCTCTGAGTCAGTCAACTAGACTGTTCTGAGATCAGAACAAATGCTGTGCAGATTTTCTAAAAGCCATTCTTCTGTCGTCCATTTCCACGTCTGATTGCCAGCATGACCTGAAGTTAAAATTTGCTTCATTTTTAAAAATCTTCAAATTGGAAAAATCAAGATGATACTTTAATACTGTAGATCAGCATCATGTTCATTTATAACTGTTAGGAAAAGATGACCTTTTGAGCTCTCAATGATCATATATTATTGAGTCTCAGTAGTTAGCATTTTTCATTTAAATGTAGGTTCAGCGTATTTATTTCAACAAGAAATAACAATGTAGTAACCTAGGTGTGTTACCATATTTTTTTTCAAAATATATAATATAGAATATCATTAAAGTGAGCTGAGTCTTTGTTAATTATCTGATGGAATATAAAATGTTGGCTATCAAATCTTCAATATGTTTTATTTGATTATTTCATGGTAATATATTACTTCTGAAATCTATGGAAGCTGGTTATTTAGTGAACAGGTTTTCATATTATTTTGTAATTTTAATGACAAATGGTCAATATAACATTTCTTATTTGAAAAGTCCTGTATATTTAGTGATGGAGGTAGGATTATGGCTTTCCATTTACCACTTCCTTGACATAATTTTGTGCAGTATTTTTCCCCTAGGGTAGGGAAACATCTCACTGTATTTTACATTTATTCACAGCACTAAAGATTTCTCCATTTATTGGAAGTCCAAAAAGTTAGCAAAATGTACTTGAGCAGTGGGTGAGTCACTGTGACAAGCCCATTACTCTCTTTTCTCATGAAATATTTTTTTCCATTGAATCACAGAAACAGATGTTTTAACACCACCATGCAAAATCTTCCTTTATCATCTTATTTTAAAAGTAAACAAGTCTGTCTACCATGCCCTTGGACAGAGCTGATATGGAAGGTTCACTTAACAGTATACTAGAGTGAGAACGCAAATCAAAGATTTCCATTTTAACCTCATCTTCCAGATATGATGCTTAATTGCACATTGTAACCCTCACTCCTTCTTTTCAGCTCCTGGTTCTCCTCCACGAGACTTTTCCATAAAACAGTTGTCTGGTGTCACGGTGAAGTTGTCATGGCAACCACCCCTGGAGCCAAATGGAATTATCCTCTATTACACAGTTTATGTCTGGTAAAAACCACTTTTTTTTTTTTCCTGCTGCTGCTTCTTCCTTTTTTTTTTTTTTTTTTTTGGAAACAGTTCTGAGAGCAAACATTAATCTGTAACACAATAGGAATGCAGGCTTTTTTTTTTCTTTCAGAACCTCTTGGATAATATATTGGGAACAAGGTTATTAATCTGAGTTAACTTGTTTTTGTAAAATGAAGTTTTCATTTTTTTAATAGAAATAACTGAGTCTCTTAATCGCTATAATGTTTTTGTAAATAGTTCAAAGGATTCTACATTTAGATCTGGAAGGGACCTTTGGGTTCATGTAGTTCAAATACAGTGTATAATATACTGGGTGACCATGTGCTGTACAGGGAATGTGTTATAGGGAAAGCCAACCTCACAGTCAGGAAGACCTGGGTTCAAATATTGCCTCAGAAACTTGGAACCACTCACTTAATTTTTCTGGCCCCCAGTTTCTTCATCTTTAAAATGAGGAGGTAGCACTAATTGACCTCTGAGGTCTCTTTACAGATCCAGATGTTGGCTCCTACAAGTTACAGAACAGTTGCTGAGGTAGAGGTGATGAGGTTTTAAGCACTGTTAGTTCCCTACACCAATTCAAGTCTCAAATAAGACAACAAAAATAATGGTTAGGGTCCAGTTTCATGTTTTAAGAAAACTTGATGATAATGATAGTTAACATTTATATAGTTATATAATGATATATAATTTATATATGTACCAGGCAGTCTGTTAAAGCACTTTACACTTAACCTCTCATTTGCTCCATGCAACATTCCTGGGAAGCGAGAGCTATTATTTCCCCATTTTACAAATGAGAAAACTGAAGTGAACAGAGGTGAAGTGACTAGGCCAGGGTCACACAGCTAGTAAATGTATGAGGTTGGATATAAATCATCTTTTTTTAAAAATGTAATAAACATTTTTATTTTTAGATTTGGGTTTCAATTTTTATCCCTCCTCCCCTCCCTCCTCTCCTTCTCACTGAGGTGGCAAGCCATCAGATATGGGCCATACATCTATGATTATGTAAAACATTACCATATTTGTCATTTTATACAAGAAAACTTGATTAAAAGAAAAAAATGCAAGTGAAAAATAGCATGCTTCAGCCTGTTCCATCACTATCAGTTCTTTCTTTGGAGGTGGATAGTATGTTTCATCAATAGTCCTTTGGGATTGTCTTGGATCATTATATTGTTGAGAAGAGTCAAGTCATTCAATAGTCAAACAATGGATATGAGCCTTCTTGACTCCAGGTCCACTGTGCCTCTTAGCTGCCTCTAGGTACCAGGCTAAGTAGATTGGTAGACAAAAGAACTGAGATTTCGAAACAGATAAATCGATTTATTCCACTGTAAAAAGGAATCATATTGCAGATCATTTAAATATCATTTCCTTTTTTTTTTTTTGGTCTGTTCCTGTGATTTATCACTTGTAGGGAACTCCCATGTGGAAATTACTTCCACTGATGCTGATCAGCAACTCTTTGTCATTTATAATCCTTGAGAGTTACCTGGGATACAAGTAATGTTAAGTGACTTGTCCCTGGTCCCATGACTATTAACAGGACTTGAACCAAAGTTTTCCTGAATCTATCTTGTCCTTAGTTTACTTATTTCACTAGTAAATTTAAAACATGCTGTGTGTGGGGGGGATTATGAGTAATGGAACACTTTTTAAGCATGAATCTATTGCTTAAAGTGTCATATACTTATAAGAAAAAAATCACTTATGTGCCATCAAAGAGGGGAAGCTACTTCACTTTGTTTCAGTGATAATGTGGTTCTAATAGATGGCTTGTTAGTGTGTATTGAATAGAGCCTTGGATTTGGAGCCAGTGACCCATAGTCATGGCCCCATGGTTTGCACAAAGCAGAAAGCATTCACCTGGTGGGGTCCCATGTCAAGGGATTAGCCTTGCTCTGCTTGGCTCCAGAAGGCAGAACTAGAACCAATGGACAGAAGTTAAAAGGAAACAAACTGATGCTTGATATAAGGGAAAGTCCTAACTTTTTGGTGGCATAGGCTAAAAAAAGTATGGAATGGACTTGTGAAAAACAAGAGTATACAGCATAGAAAGCCACTCTAGGAAGCAGAGAGATCTAGGTTCAAGACTTGCTTCTGACACATTGAAATTGTATGAGCCTGGGTGAGGCACTTAACTTCCAGTGGTCCCCCATGACTCTCTAGGGTTATGAATCTGCCTACCTCCATTGGTAGTGAAACTTTCCACCAGAGAGTTACCTGCCCTGATGAAATCACATCTTCACTGCCTCAAAAAGTACAGTGGCAATTGGTTTCCTCATTATTAGAAGCCTTCAAGCAGACACTGGAGGTGCTGCAGAGTAGGCATAAATAGGTAGGAATAGATGACTACTGAGATCCCTTCAAGTTCTGACTTTCTATAATTACTAGAAGGCTCCAAGGCTTTCTGACATATAGAAAGTCAGCACACCATGTGTCATTGTACAGTACATAATATATTTCTTAGGAGGAAGAATTTGTGGTGTTTTGCTCTAAGGGTTCAATGCATCTTGTCTGGGGGCAGAGGGGGAGGGAGGGAGGGAGGGGGAGAGAGAGAGAGAGAGAGAGAGAGAGAGAGAGAGAGAGAGAGAGAGAGAAGGAAGAAAAGTTCAGACAGGAAATAATCACTGTCTTATTTTTAGTATTTTAGAATGTTTCCCTGATGTGACAATACCATCCTTTTGGTATTCAACTTAAAGAATTAGACTTTTACTATGGCATTTTATGTTATTGCCATATTGAGATAAGCATATGATTGTAGTTTTAGGAAGTTCTCTGGAAGCCATAATCAAATCCAGTCTGCTATTGGTTCTTGAAGGAGCATTTCTATCAACTGCCCTATCGTTCCATTCAATATCCTTGTGACTTTACAAACCAAAATACCCTTCTCTGGCCACCACTGCTCTGTTTGTGTGCCATTTTCCATTATGAACATGTAAACTTACTGAAGACAGGAAATGTCTCACTTTTGGAGCTATATCCCTAGTGGTTGGCATATAAGAAGTACTTAATTAATGATTTTTTTTCATTTCTTTACTTTATTTTTTTGGTCTGTTTTCTTTCACATCCTGACTAATGTGGAAATGTTTTACATGATTACATGTATAACTTTTTTTTTTTTTGGTGAGGCAATTGGAGTTAAGTGACTTGCCCAGGGTCACACAGCTAGTAAGTGTCAAGTGTCTGAGGCCGGGTTTAAACTCAGGTCCTCCTGAATCCATGGCTGGTGCTTTATCCACTGCACCACCTAGCTGGCCCTGTTGTAATTTTAAAAATAATAAAATTCCAAATTATTTTTAAATGTAAAAGAGAGATAATATGTATAGTGAAGAGCTTGCTGGACATAGAGGCAGGCTAGCCTGGAGTTAAAAATCCTCCCTCAGATGCTTGCTAGCTGTATGACTATGGGAAAGTCAATTTCTCTGAAACTCAGTTTTCTCATTTAAAAAAATAATAATTTCTATACTTTCTGCCTTATAATTTTAAGAGGCTAAGAATGAGATAACTACATAAATTCCTTTATAAACCTAAAGATACGATAGAAATGTCAGATATTATAACTGTTATTATTAGTATTGTGGTATAACCATAGGGACTGGAACTATTGACTTCCTTTTAAAAATCTGGAGTCCTTTATATCAATTATATATACATATATGTATATATATGTACGTATGTGTATATATATACACATTTGTGCATTTCTGTTGCATTTTATTTTTAGTTTATTGGGATTACAATGATTTTCAATGTTAATTTAATTAGTTTACACATGATAATAGAAAGGGAACAATCATTTATTAAATAACAAATATGTGCTTGTCATTGTGATAGCACTTTATAAATATTACCTCTTTGGCTGTCCACAACAACTCTGGGAGGTAGGTGATATTAACTATCTATGTTTTGCAGTAGAGAAAACTGAGGCAGATAGCAGGTAAATGACTTGCTCAGGGTCACACAGATAGTAAGTGTTTATGACTAGATTTGAACACAGTTGTTTTTGACACAAGGCCCAGTATTTTAGTCACTGTACCACCCAGCTGTCTCTGATGTTATTTGTGTCTCTCACTCTTATTTTACATTTCATTTATTAATATTCTCAACATCATAGAAATATTTGCTTTTCATCAGTGATTGTACTTAATTTTAATCTAATCCTAGATTTATAAAATATTTTCTAATTCTTTGACTGGAGGCAGCTAGGTGACTCAATTGGATAGAGTGCTAGGCCTAGATTCAGAAAGACCTGAGTTCAAATCTAGCCTCAAACACTTACTATCTGTGTGACCCTGGCTGGACAAGTCACTTGGGTTATATTTGCCTTAATCCATTGGAGAAGGAAATGTCAAATCCCTCTAATATCTTTGCCAAGAAAACCCCACGGACAGTATTGGTGTGATATGGTCCACAGGATCACAAAAAGTTGGGCATGACGGAACAACTGAACAAGCACAACGGATTCTCTGACTGAGAAGGTAATGGGGTGAAAGATCCCAATTGTATATTAGATTGGGCTGCTAAAGAATTGATCATATCTTTTCAATTGGGATAGAGGTTAGCTAAAGTTAAAGCATCTACTTGGTCCATAGACACTTGGTAAACTCTTTATGGAAGATGAATGAATGAATGAATAAATGAATGAAAGAAAGAAAAAGAAGAAAGGAAGGAGAAGGAAAGAAGAGGCATTTGTTACTCACTAGATGCCAAGAACTGTGCTAAATGCTAGGATTACAAACAATTAAGCAAAACATTCCCTGCCCCCAAGGAGCCCGTATTTTAATCAGAGGAGGCATTAGAGAGAGGAAGAGTCAGCTACAGGGGGATGGAAGGGCCTAATGGTCGTTAAGCTTTAGTGGTAAAGCAGAAGGGACCGTATCTTCTTTAGTATAATTTCTATTCATAAAAATATGAAAGACACAGAGTTCTCTAAGGATATTACAATCCAATATTATTGCTGGGACATTCTGTGGCATAGTTATGAGCCTGATGTCAGGAAGCCTACCATCAAATCTGTCATATCTGACACTGATAATCCTTGTGAAGACAAGCAAGTCATTTAAACTTTCTCTGAGCTTTAGTTTGCTCACTGCAAATTGAGGATAACAGAATCATAAGTGTGGAGCAGGAGGTGAGCTAATCCAACTCTCATAGGAAAGAACAGAGCTGGAAGACATCGCAGAGCCCATTAACCCCCTCATTTTATAGATGAGGAAATTAAAGCTCAGGAAACTTAAGGAATTTGCCCAGGATGACATTAGTAAGCAACTAAGGGAGAATTTTAATCCAGGTATTCTTGACTCCAGATTTAGAGTTTTAGATGAAAGAATTTGCCCAATATTACTGAGGTGAAAAATGATTGACCCAGGATTTGAACACCCCTGATAGGCACTATAAGGTTAACATGAGATACACACATATACATATGCATATATATATATTTATTACATATAATATATATGAAATATTGTATAAGTACCAGTTACTATGTATTTCTGCATTTCAGTAAGAAGATTGTAGTGATGATGAACTCAATAGCATACTTTGGTAAAAGCACCAAATATGGTTTATCTACAGCCTGAGGGATCTTAGTGAAATCAATTATACTCTAAGCCTCAGTTTCTAAACCTATAAAATGAGTGGGTTAAATTGGATGGACTCTGGGGCAGCTAGGTGGCACAGTGGTTAAAGCACTGGCCCTGGATTCAGGAGGACCTGAGTTCAAATCCAGCCTCAGACATTTGACACTTACTAGCTGTGTGACCTTGGGCAAGTCACTTAACCCCAAGTGCCTCACCAAAAAAATAAAATTAAATTAAAAATTAGATGGGCTCTAAGATAGTTTCCAAATCTAAGCCCATGATGCTTTTTTTTTTTACCTTCATAAGGTCTGCCGGAATGTGGATATTCAGTTGGCATAAGTCATTAGGAAACCAAGTACACTTCTGTGTCTCAGTGAGGTATTGGGATGGGACCTTAGAGACAACTATTTGGAAATTTTTTTTTTTTTTTTTGGAATTAGAGGCGTGGGTTATCCTATGAGACAAGTAAAAGCCCTGTCTTCTACGCCTGTGTAGCTTAAGCATTTGCATAAGCTAAGTATTTGAGACTGAGAAAACTTTGAATGAATAAATAAATTGGGATAGGGGCAATTTAGAAAACTCCCTAGAGAAAGTGAATTTTCATCGATTTCCAAAAGGATGCGTGATGGACAGGAATTTAAAAAGATGGATGATCGATGGGAAAGCTGGGTAGGCAATTTCACTTGACGGTACGGCAAATACAGAGGCATGGTGGCAAGATGAGTGACTTGTGTACAGGGACTGGCATAGCCTTACAAAACTGGTAGTGAAGGAAATATATTGGGGAAATAAAAGATGAAGGAGAAGGAGAAGAAAATTGACAAATTACTATATTTGAAGACAGGAGACTTGAATTATTTTCTGACTCTGGTTCATTCTACAATTGCCTCAGGTATATCATTAAGCTAGATGACATTTGTTGGATCTGCTACCCTAGATTTTCAAGTGAAATTTTGAAAAATTATTTGCCAACATTTATTTTGGGAAGCATCAGCTTACGTCCGAGAGGGAAAAAAAATGGTTCTAGAAAAAAAAAAGCCCCCAAAACCAAAACCAAACAAACAAAAAACACCTTTAAAAGCCTTGGTATGGTTGATTCCTGGCAAAATATTATGAGTTATTCACAGCCAATAGGACCAGAGTCCTAATATTGATATTACAAAATCAATAAATCACTGCTTAATCATTTGTTTAATAAAAGATACAAAAACAAAACTTTACCTACCTTCAAAGGATTTAAATTCTATTGAGGAGGCAACATATACATAAATCAGTATATGCAAATAAATAGAAGGAGTTTTGTTATCCTTTGTTTATTTGTTATTGGGAAACCATTACCAGGGTATGGGCAGGGAGGGTAATTGGGAAAGTTTTTTACAAAGAAGGCAATATTTGAATAATTTTTAAGGAAACAATGGGTTCTAAGAGATGGAGGTGAAATGGGAGTACATTTCAGGTATGAGAGACAGCCAGTGAGTGCAAAGATCTAGAGAAGAGATGGAATCCCATGTATGATGAACAAGAAAACTACTTTATCTGGAATATAAGAGGGAAGAAAAAAGGTAGAAATGTGTAATTAGATTGGAAAGCTAAGTAAGTTTGATGGCATGAAGGACTTTAAAAAGTAAGCAAAAGAACTTATATCTGTGCTGGCAATTGATATCCCATGGAATTTATTGAGTAGGGCATTGACAGGGTTACACATGTGATTTAGGAAAATTACGTGGCTAGCTGTGTGGAGGATGAATTGGAAAGGAGAAAAATGAAGTAGAGGAAATAATTAGGAAGCTATTACACTGGTCTAGGTAAGGTGTGATGAGGATCTATACTAGAATGGTAGCTATATGGGTGGATAGAAAAGGGCAAATCCAAGAGATGCTACTACAGAAATAGAATCAATTAGACTTGGCAGCTGATTGCTTGGGGGTAGGGGTTGTGGTCATTGTTTATATTGTTTTCTAGAATTTACTTCATTTTGCTGTGCATCAGCTCATGTAAGCCTTCATATGTTTCTCTGAATTTCTCACTTGAATCATTCCTTACAGTGCAGTCATATTTTATCATAGCCATATACCACAATTTTAGTCATTCCTCACCTACTTTATTTCTAGGTTTTTTTCCTTTTTTCCCCACAGCATTTTAATTAATTAGTTAAGTTCAAAATAATTTATCAACTCAGAGCATTTCCACCAAAACAGTTAATATTATTAATCTATTCCTACTCCCAGTTCCTGTAATTAAAAGAGAAATCCAAAGCATTTGGTCTGGGGAATAGAACATTGAGGGATAAGCAAATCATATGAATGTATCATGAAAAAAACAGCGAGTATTCTTAACAATAGCTAGCATTTATATAGTGCTTAAGCACTTTACATGTGTCATCTCATTTGATCCTCATAAGAACCCTGTGCTGTTATTGTTCCCATTTTAAAATGAGAAAACTGAGATTGAGAGAACGATCTGAGGAGGTATTTGGACTCGAAGGAGGCATTACTGACTGGAAGTCCACCACTGTCTCCACAGTACACAACTTAGCTGCTACACAGTCAATAAAGGAAATTGAGTTTAAAATATATCAAAAGAGCACTCATCTTTCTGAAAAGATTCTCATGTACTCCTAACTGGAGGTAAAAGTATATGCTCTGTGATCAATCACAAAGGGACCTTTCTTGCCTTTTTGTTTAGTCATTTCAATTTCAAACCAATTAGTATTAACTCACCTGACTTTTGAGATAATAATGAACAGATTCCTGGATCTAGAGTCAGAGGGACCTGGGTTCAAATCCTTCCTCAAACACCAACTATCTGACTGTGGGTAAGGCAACTTAATCACTCTGTTCCTCAGTTTTCTCACCTGAAAAAAAAAATAAGGGGAATGGATTTGATGACCTCCCAGGTTCCTTCTAGTTATGTCTACAATCTGAAGATCAGTCTGTCTAAAGGACTGCTATCTCTACCATACTTAACAAATATGGAAAAAAATTTTGTTTAACCTTTCTTGATAAAACAGTGTGAGAGATACTTCCATGTAAAAATGTTGTTTTGTTATTATTCAATTGCTAGAAAGCAGTTTCTTAATTTTCCAGCAGTGAGAAAATTCTGAGCCTCATATCTATGATCTCATCTCAGCCAAATGCATGTCAACCAAGCACTTTCAAAGCATTGATTGTTTTTTTGGCCTAAAGATTTTATTGTATTCCTCCAAATTGAGATCTGCTCTGGTTAGTTATAGTTCGTAATTATTCCATGAATACATCCTCCGAAATATCAGATGTTATGCCTGATTCTCCCCTTGCATAAGGAGGAATGCACATTACTAAATGGAGAGAAGGAAGGAGCCGCCCCCACATCATCTCCCATAGCTCAGTTTATCCTAGGCTTCACAGACGGAGACAATTAATGTCCCTGAGCCAACAGCAGCCAGAGAGGCTCACAGTAAGATAATGGAACAGATTGTTAGGAGTTATAAAACTGCCTCCTTTTGCCATAGAGCAGAATGGGGTCCCAAAAGTCTTAGAGCAGTCTAAACTTTAATAATTTAGTAGTTAATACCTTAATTCAACTTAATAGTTAATAAATTTAAACATTCATAGCTGAAGACTGCACTAAGACTTTTGGAACACACTGTATAATAAAGGAAAAGTAAACATCATTTTCCCTTCTTTTCTCATTATCCCTAAAGTTTCATCAGCCCTCAATCATATTAGTGTCAAACTGACTTCTCAAGTACATCTATATCTATATCTATTGATAATGATTTATTACTTAGCTATCCTCAATGAGAAAGTCCAAGCCATAAGCTTGTTCTGATGAATCTGTGATCTCATTAGTTTTTCTATTCCATGCGTGGTTATAAAACCCAGCCGCTTCATACCTTCTCATCCTATGTAATATTTGGCTATATCTTTCCGTAAAATCTCCATAGAAGAACACTTTTTCACTAACCTAGAGGTATTTCCAGAATAAACATAACTGGAGCATTGGGAAGGACCTCAGAGGTCATCTGATTGAAACAAGACCCCAGAAGGAATCCCCACTACAGTTTACCTGAGAAGTGATCATGGAGCCTCTGTTTGAATAACTTCAAGAAGGGAGAACCTATCACTTCTCAATGAAGCCCGTTCTATTTTTGTGTCTTTAATTTTTAGGAAGTGTTCCGACATCAGGCCTAAATAGAGTTCTGAGTCAAACAGAATAAGTCAATGTCCTCTTTAATAATAAAAATAAATTAATTTTTAGAGCATTTTAAGGTTTGCAGATGGTTTACAAACATTATCTCATTTAATCCTCATAGCAGCCCTATGAGATACATACTATTATGCCCATTTTGCAGATGAAGAAACCAAAATATAGATTAAATGATTTGTCCAAGGTCATATAGCTAATTAGTGTCTGAGGCTAGATTGGAACCCAGGTCTTCTTGGCTGTAGGTCCACCAATCTGTGTATTGCATCACCAAACACGATTCAAGAAAGCAAAATTGAAGAGATCTAGCCAATTCTCCTGAGGCTTCTTTTCTTCAATTAAATGTTCTCACATAACATGGAGTCAAACCTTGTCACCATTTTTGTTGTCCTCCCTTGCTTTGTTCTCTGGCTTATCAAAGTCTCTCCTGACTGGATTGCTCAGAACCAAACACACTTCTCTGCATGATGTCTGGACTTAATGAAGCCCAAGATAGACTTAATTTTTTTTGACTACCACACCATCCTGCTGATATATTTAGTTTGTGAGAAATTTTTGAGACAAACTACTGCCTAATCACAACTCCTCCATCCTGTGGTAAAAATTATTGGAGTTTTAGCTGACTCATTTGGGAGGGGCCACACCTGGCCCGCCCTGAAGTGACTATGCTACTGAGGTCAGAAGGAGAACTCTCCATAGGCAGCTGTTTTTTTTTTTTTTAAATAAAAGTATTTTATTATTTTCTGGTTACATGTAAAGATAGCTTTCAGCATTTGTTTACATAAGCTTTTTGAAGGACCTCCCCTTTTGGGGGAAGGAGATTGAACACTGGCTGAGGGGAGGCTGGAGCCCCTTCCAGAAAGCTCCTGCTGGCCCAGGCCTGCTCTCTCTCCTTAGTTTCCCTGGTGATGTGAGAAACTAGCAGATGTCCCAGGTGTGTTGAGTGAACATATAAACCCTGCATTCCTTTGAATTAGCTTAATTGGAAATGATCTGGGGATTGTATAGACTTAGGTTAGAGTTAGGAGAATTTATCTGTATTTCTTTTTCCCTATTTCCTTATTTTTTATTTTTTATTAATTTCATCTTTGTTGTTTAATTAATTCCCAAGTAATAAAATTTGATCTTTTTGTGGAAAAGAAGCTGTAAGGCTCCTTTCTCATTGGCCTGGGAGAAATATATCAAAGGGCAATTTAGAGAGGAGGGAACTTTGAACCTACAGGTCCCTCATTATTTCTGGGACCCCAATATTTTGGTGAGTCACCCAATTAATACTCCATATATTAAATTTGGGCCCAACAATCCTTTACTTGTGAAGTGGTTTCTTAAATCTATAAAACTTTATATTTATTTCTTTTATATATTTTATATTTTCCTCAGTTAGATGTTAAAACAATTTTATTTTATTTTTCATTTAAGATTCTTTTCTTTATTAATACTGTACTCTATATATCTCTTAATTTGATACCAATTTTAGGCAATTTAGAATTTCCTAAAAGAGGCAAAGGTTTAGAATATACAATTGCAGTGTACAGATAAGCTTGAATCCCCAAGTTATAATCTCTTCACCTGGTTCTTCCTAAGTCACTGAATTCTTTGTGAACTTACTTCATCTCTGTGAAGGTGCGAAGCCTCTGGATTTTCCCCCAATCCACAGAAGGTCCCTTTTCTTGTAAAAATTTATGGAATAACTTCCGAAATCCTTCAAGGTCTTTTTTTAGTGTGCTCAGATTCATTTTGTGGTGCAGTTGAAAGTATTTTCTCAAGTTCCTTCTTCACTAATAATTCCAGCTCTTGTCGGATGACTTCTTGGAACTGGGAAGTAAGACCTTGAGACATTATTTTGCTAAGATCTCAATTCGGAAATGTTCCGGCAGCTCTAGACTGGCAGGCGGCGCCCCCCAGTCAGAAGCCAGAGCAGTTGGGGGAGCTGACCAGTGAGCAAGGCGGGAGAGGCAGGAGCCTTTGCTGAAGCCATGGATGCAGCGCTTCCATGTTAAAACAATTTTAAACATTTTTTAAAGTTTTGAGTTCCAAATTTTATTCCTCTCTCCCCTCCCCCTTTCCCTGAGATAGTAAAGGAAGTCAATATATTTTATACATGCACAATCATGTAAAGCATCCCCATATTAGTCATTTTGTACAAGAAGCCTCAAATTTAAAAAAAAAAAGGAATGAAAGTGAAAAATAGCTACTGAATTTTGTCCTTTTAGATCCATCCTCTTCATACAGATTCATTTGTAAAATGAGGATAATAATAGCACCAACTTCCTCTGCTTGTTGAGAAATTCAGATGAGATACTATTTGTAAAGCATGCTAAGAAAGATTAAAGTGCTATATAAATAAATGCTAGCGTTTTTGTTGATCTAGCCTGTCATGTTTTCTTGTATCATGCCTCTGGTATCCTCTGGTTCTTTTTAGTAATGCCTGGTACCAATATGACATTTAGTGTGTGATCCCCTCACTTACCCTTACACGACCAGGTTACCTCCTTTTTAAATCATCCATGTCTTTGGTATTGTCTTTTCAACTAGATAGATAGACAGATAGACAGGATCTGCCAGATCTGGCTCATTAGAGCTTGCAAGAACCATTTGTCAGATTTTTGGTGTTAGCATTTATACCTTAGAAATTGGAAAATACTGCAAATGAATGCTACAAACAAAAGAAAACTAATTTATTTTTTGTTGATTGTCTAGACTCATGAAAATGATGTAGAAAATTTTAATCACGTAGATTAAACTTAAAAGTATGTCATTCATCTTTTTGTTGGGGGGGGGGGGAAGTCAGTCATTAAATATTTACCAGCATAGATGAACTCTATAGATTTTCCATATAACACCATATCAGTCTTTCTAATAATCATTCCTCATTCACTTCTTTTTCTTTCCTCCTTCTTTCCTCCCTCCCATTCTTTCTTCCTTTTTTTCCTTTTTTGATTAGCATGTTTAAATAGATTGGGTTGGAAGGCCTATAACGACACGTTATTTATTCCTTGTCATCTTTATCCTTTCTTCTAACTTGGAATTTTTTTTTTTAAAGTTTGTTCTAAACATTGAATGATTTTAGTAAAAACAGACAACAAATTCTGAAATAATTTTGACATCAGTGACCAGGTATTTCTAGTCTGTTACTATATTGTCTATTTCATTTTTTAAAAATTATTTGGTGTTTGTCACATCTAGGAACTTTCTGTTATCTTAGTAAATAATGTATTCTTTGTAGTGTATGAGCTTTGCATAAAATCTAGCTAAAACAGAAAATTTGTAGACAACAAATAGAATTTAAGTGAAACAGATCTGCTCACATTTCTTTAGAGATAATTTCTCCTAATTTACAATAATAGAACCACCATGTTTGTATAATACTGCCTTATTATCTGATATACTATTTAAGGAAGTTGCTTTTACTACTAATGTAAGCACCAAAAAAAATTAGAGTAATTTACATTGATGTTTTACTATATTTAAAATATCAACAACAGCAACAACAACAATTTTTTTATCTTCTTCTTTTGCATTTTTTATTAAAATGTTAAGTGCTTTGGGGATCTAGGGAGATTTAGTGTTCTAGTCAATTTTCCAGGCAGAAGGCATATATATTTAAGATATTTTAAAATGAGATTTTCCATGTGAATATACCACAAGTAGTTTACTTTAGGGCATGATCACAGTTTTTCTAGAGTTAAATTTGATTAGCCATTCATAGTATTTTGATGACCTGTGACAAATGAAAAGAGTACAGAATTGGGTAGAGTTACTAGATCAGATCATTTTGCTTTGAGAGTGATAAATGCAGCATAAAAATTATTTAAAGATCCCAAAGTATGACAAAAGTGATAGTAAAGAAAGCTGTCACCACCATATCTATAAAATTATGCCCAATGAAACTGTTGACAGTTGAGCCTCATTTGCCTGATCCAGTCTGTCTACAATCTCATATAGTGATTCAATAATTTTTCATTATGATGAGCTTTCCAACTATTTTTCAGTTTTTAAAAATCCCATTTTTAAAGTGTCTTGCCTGCATCTGTGGGAACAAAGTAATGACCAGGAATATGAAATTCCTTCTGCTGAACTATATGCCCCTTTTAGAGCAGGGAATATATCCTACTCCTCTTGGCATCTCCGAAAATGCCTACCACAGTGTTTTGTAAATATTAATATCGAAATAAATATTTATTAAATAAATGAGAGACTGAAGAATGTCTGATATAAATTATTTTAGTAATCACTATTAATGTCCTTTAAAACCACCTCTTCTTATTATTCAGTTCCGTGAGGCATTGAAAACAAAAAGTTTTCCAAAATCACCTAATAAAGCCTCAGTGCACTATAAAGATTTTAACCCACACATATTTCAATACTATAGAAATGAAGTTTCCATAATAATGAGAATAAGATGTATAATTCTATAAGGCATATATAATGCTTGATTCAATAAAATGTAAGCCACTTGGGATCAAGAGATGTTTTTCACTTTTTCACTTCATGTTTTTTTATTTTTTTTATCCCCAGTCTCTAACACAGTGCCTTGCATTCAATACATGCTTAATATTGTCAGATGAATTTAGTGTAGAGGATTTTATATCTAGAAGCAAAGGTGTGCTGGAAATGTTTAACAGCTGGCTTTCTAAAACTATATTTATGCACATGACACATTTTTAAGTTGAATCTCTATTATTAACATTTTCTCCATCACATTATCTTTTTTGTTTGTTTTTATTTTTGTTTTTGTTATTTTCTTTTGTGGAGCATTGAGGGTTAAGTGATTTGCCCAGGGTCACACAGCTAGTAAGTGTCAAGTGTCTGAGGCCCGATTTGAACTCAGGTCCTCCTGAATTCAGGGCCAGTGCTTTATCCACTGCACCTCCTAGCTGCCCCCTCTCCATCATATTCTTAAGTCTAGATAACCAACAACAATAAACCAAGCACCGATTTTTAGCATTTGCCAATTTCTGAGTATAAATATTCACACTGAAAATTTAACAATCAGCTGTTTGCTTGAGCTAGCTCCACCACACTCCTGACAAGAAGGGACCAAAGAGATCAGTTAGTTCAGCCTTTTTATTCTAGAAATAAGAAAACTGAACCCTCCCAATTCACTAAATCACTTGCTCCAAGATAACACACCAAGGGTAGGGGTGGCATTCAGACTTTTATGCTTTTAAATTCCATTTTATCCACTTCAGGAGTATCAATTTGACTGACAAGAGTCAGTGTGACAATACTGACAAGAGTCAGTATTTCAAGAGTCCAGGATCTCATTGACGTGGATTCTTAGTTTAGTGGTGCAGTTCACAATCCATTCAAGCCTTCCCATCCTGTGTAACTCTTGCCGATGTCTTTCCATAAATCTTCCTCACTGGCTTCACCTAATATGCCAGGGGGTAGGAGTGTCCTTTAGATCTCTTGCTTTTGTGTGTATATATCAATAAAATACATTAGCAGTTGCATTATCCTTCTTTTTTTGTTTCATGACTGATTTACCTCCTTTTTTTGTCCTGCATCTCTCTAATGTTATATTACACAGTTCTGTACAATTCTTCACTGGTAATGTATTGCAGGCTACTCACAGTCATCATATACCTCTCCTTCCAAAACCTTACCTCTTCAGGTTCTGTAACTCACACCCATACAATATTGTCAGAATGATATTGATGTTAAAGATGGGCCTTTTTCAGGAGAAGTTGGGAATTATTAAATGCACTGCAGAATTTTCCAAAAGAAATTCATTCCTTTAATCAAGCATTTATTAAGCACCTACTGTATACAATGCACAGGCTAAATCCTTGGGATATAAAAACAACATTGAAACAGTCCTTTCCTTCGAAGATGCTACTTCCTATCAACTCTATCCAACCTGTTTTCTTTCTTCTGTTTAATTGTAGGACTCATTGTTCATCTGCAGTAGGTTAAAAAAATGAAGTTTAGAGTCCATTACATTCAACCCTTTATTTTGCAGTTGAGGAAACTGAGGCTAACAGAAATGAAATAACTTGTTAAGGGTTAGCTAGCAAGCATTCTGATGCAAGATTTATACTTGTTTTCTTACCTTTGAGAATGTACTTCAGAGTAATAGGTTCTTAAGGAAGGGTGGGGAGGGAAGGAGAAATAGAATTTGGAACACAATGTTTTAAAAATCGATGTTGAAAATCATTTTACGTGTAATTTGGGAAAATAAAATTCTAAATAAATGGGAAAAAGAAAGAAAGTAGCAGGCTTAAATTTCTTACAAAATATTTTATAATTTGTGATTTTTTTATCATTTCTTTTTAGAGTTCACCCCATTTATGGGAAATGAATGAGGTTCTCTTTGTGTATTTTGTTGACTTTTGATTATTAAACTCAGGATTTGTGTTTGTGATTTAAAAAAATTGTCACTTTAAGCAGATGTGTAATTACACATGTGTATATCATCTTTCTCTTTAGGGATAAGTCATCATTGAAAGCTATTAATGTAACTGAAACATCATTGGAATATGCAGATTTGGAAAATAATGTTAAATACAATGCTTATGTCACAGCAAGCACAAGATTTGGTGATGGAAAAATCAAAAGTAACCTTATTAGCTTTAGGACGCCGGAGGGAGGTAAGTTCTCATGGAAACAAGCTAATGAAAAATGTAATTCTGTTCAGAAAGAAAAAGGATCATATGTCAAATCCTAACTAAGATGTTTTTTATTTTAAGTGGTACCAAAACCCCAAATCTAATACTGACATAATTGTACAACATTGAATTATATTCAGATCTGCTGTATATTTTCCTTTGTCCCTTATTTGTATACTGTATACCCCCATAATTTCTTACTTAATTAGGTCTCCACATGGCATATGACACCAGTCTTGCTATAATGTTGCCCTCTGGGTCCTAGGCAATGACTATGTTAGAGAAAACAGTGTTTGATGAGTTTGTTCTTTTACTTGTAGTAGGAAACTCCAATTATATCACCTAGAGACATGATCTGGCTTACGCTGCATTATTTATTGCCCCACCCTCAAGTTCTTCAGGTCTGTTGATCCCTTCTTCCCCCAAACGTGAAAAAGTAGCTTGGTCAGGTTTATTTCCCTCTCTTAGTGGACTTGATTAAAATGGGGTTATTATTTTTAACATAACTATATATTTTTTTAAACAGCAGCATTAAAATTCTAGCCATCTAAAACATAATTACCAATGTTTGGGGAGATAAATACTGTTTGTGTTTCTGCAGCCCCCAGTGATCCACCAAAAGATGTACATTATGCAAACCTCACTTCCTCATCAATAATTCTTTTTTGGGATCCTCCTTCAAAACCCAATGGGATTATACAATACTATTCTGTTTATTACCAAAATAATTCAGGTACTTTTGTGCAGGTAAGACTTTGTTTTTCTCTTAGTTCTTCTCCCCACTCCTTTAATTTCCATTGGTGATAGCACAGGTGATCTCTAGTAAAGAAAACTTTTTGGAATTATCCTTAGAGTTAAAATTCCTTTAAAAAAATTTTTTTTTTTTAGCAAATCTATTCCTGACATAAAAAGAAATCTGGCATTTAGACACACATTCACATGTATTTTAGATGAATTATAATTCAAATGGAAGCAAGTTGTCACTTTAGTATATTTGAAAAAAATATTAGTTTTCAAAATAATATATTTCTATTTTAAAACCAACCAATAAAAGGGGGGCAGCTAGGTGGCACAGTGGATACAGCACCGGCCCTAAAGTCAGGAGTACCTGAGTTCAAATCCGGCCTCAAACACTTGACACTTACTAGCTGTGTGACCCTGGGCAAGTCACTTAACCCTCATTGCCCCGCCAAAAAAAACCAAAACACAACAAAAAAACAAACAACCCCCCCCAACCAATAAATATTTATTAATATAGTATTTTTATGATAACTGTTTTTTTAAACTTGAACTGAATGTTTCCTGGATTAGTTGTGGTTTCTTGTTGTTCATACCATTGTCTTCAGCCCTCAATTTAAATGATTAAAAGTAAGCACTATATATCACTTGTCAAGTAACTATGTAAATAAGGGCCTAAACTGCAATTAGGAGCTTCTCCATGTGAACATAGATAGTATTCTTTTTTTGAAAATAATATTTTGCTACTTGCTATTCATTCATTTTTATTAACTATTTTTTGAATCCTTTGAAGTGCACAACTACCCTGTGATCACATTAAAAGCTATCAGGAGGGGGCAACTAGATGGCACAGTGGATAGAGCACCGGCCCTGGAGTCAGGAGTATCTGAGTTCAAATCCAGCCTCAGACACTTAACACTTACTAGCTGTGTGACCCTGGGCAAGTGACTTAACTCCAATTGCCCCTCAAAAAAAAAAAAAAAAGGTATCAGGAGGTCTAGATAGTCACATCTTTCTCAAGGTTCATTTGTCCACTTCCCTCCTCTAGATTTAGACATCAGAATAATATAAATGCATGCATAATTTATTCCTAAAATTTGGGATGGTGGTACAGAAGTGATGCATAAATTAAATAGTAGACAATTAGCAAAGATTGACCAAAACAATTGATGACAACTGCAAGGGTACAGTGCCCTTAATTTGATTTTGTAACCTTGGTAGATCATTTTAAAGCTGATAGTGATATACTATCTTCTTCAGAGCTCTAGTTTTCATTGTCTGCACCCTCCATTAATAATCATTCATGTATCTTGTGGCCTATCCTTCTCACTTGATAGATGGGGAAACTGAGGCTCCAAGAATGCACACACAGGGAGTAAATAGCAGAGTTGAGAAGAGGTGCTTTCCAGGCATGGGGCAAAAATAGGGAAATGGGACATGGCCTATGAAGTTCAAGGAACACTCATTAGGTTAGTTTGGATGGAATATAGAGTATAGGAATGGGAAATAATCTGAAATAGTTCTAGAAAAATGAGTAACAACTTTATTATGAATGACTAAGTGTGTAGAAGATGTCTGAGCAGGCAAGTGGCATGGTCAGACTTGTCCTTAGGAACATTGTTTCATCAATAATGTCAGTCTCTATCACTCAATCTACAGAAGAGATGGGCCACATACCCACCACCAGCTTCGGGGGATTATTGTGAAGGCCAATGATATGATAATAAATGTAAACACAAGTATAGCACTCCCAATTTTGCATGATTATCTCAATTAACAAATAGCTATAGGAACCATTGAAAGTCAACACCTTCTCTTGAACTTATACTTCTAGGATTTTTTTTTTCTGGTGAGATTATTGAGGCTAAGTGACTTGCCCAGGGTCACACAGCTAGTAAGTGTCAACTGTCTGGGGCTGGATTTGAACTCAGGTCCTCCTGATTCCAGGGCTAGTGCTCTATCCATTGCACCACCTAGCTGCCCCTCAACTTATACTTTTAAATAGTTGTCTGTACAACTGAGAAATAAAGTGACTTTGCCCAGAATTATGTATCTAAGAGGTGTCAAAGACTAAACCAGTTTTCCTAATTCCCAGGCCAATCTTTATCTACTAGACCTTACTGGCATTATTTGAGTTTTTAGGAGAAAAAAAAAAGATAAAAAAAAAGCAAATATTTGGATGATTTATGACAGTCTGTATGGGAAGATACTGCTTGGTATAGTTAAAAGTGCTAAAATTGGAGAGATTTCATCACAAAATCTGCCTCCAAAATTTAATAGTTTTGTGATCACAGGCAAATTAAGGACACCATGTTGACTCATCTGAAAAATGACAGGGTAATAATGATTTTTCCCAGGGTTGTTGTGAGGATCAAATGAGATTACATAAGTTAAGTGCTCTGTAAACTTTAGCAATATAAATATGATCCAAATGTTATTATTCCACAAAAATATTTCTAGATGATATGGTAAAGAATTGTATAATATAATTGATTTAAAATCCCCAAATATTGTTTATGGATTCCCAGGACAGAGAAAAATATTGATGTATTATGAATTTTAGACTATAAAAGAACATCTTATACTATAGACTATTATTTTGGAAAAGATATCTGTAACTAAGAAGAACTCAGCCTTAATAATTGCAACTATTATGTTTTTATTTCAGAATTTTACTCTCTATGACATAGTCAGTTTCTCTGACAATATGACTATATCTGCTGTAATCGAAAATTTGGCAATATTCAGCTACTATGTGTTCTGGGTGACAGCAAGTACTTCAATTGGAAATGGGAACAAAACCAGTGACACAATTCAAGTATACACAGATCAAGACAGTATGTAAATTGAGACATGCAGTTAATTTAAGAAATGTATTTGATTTTAGAGTTTTAAAGTTAATTGCAGTAGGTTTTACAAACTATCTCTACTAGTTGTATTTTTTGAATATTTTAGGTAATACATTTATAAATCACTAATTAGAAAAGTATTAATTTAAATATATTTTATCTTGCTGTGAAAGTGTTATTCTGTTAATTTTTCCACCTCTGGAAATGGTTTCTAAATATAGAATATTTATTGCTTTTCAAAAATACTAATACTTGGGGGCAGCTAGGTGGCGTAGTGGATAGAGAACTGGCCCTGGATTCAGGAGGACCTGAGTTCAAATCCAGTCGCAGACACTGGACACTTACTAACTAGCTGTGTGACCCTGGGCAAGTCACTTAACCCCAACTGCCTCACCAAAAAAAAAATACTAATACTTTTTATATGATGGTTAAATTAATGACAATTTCCCTCAAAGTGGATTAATATGAGAAAATTTATTTTAATAATTTAAAAAACATGTATAAGTTATAAATTAATGTGTTAACTATTATTCAACCATACATTTTATATTGAATAATACAATTAATATATAATTAATAATTATTATGATAAATTAATGTATCAATGTATAGATTAATTATTAACATAATCTTGACTTTTCAGTGTTTAGAGATTCATGGAGGATTTCTTCAACATCATTGATGTTAACTTTTAAAAAATTCCTTTTTTAACTAATAACATCCCCAATTTTTTCTGTTCGCAGCCACTTATCTGTTGCTCCTACAGAATCCTGTAATGATTATTTTGTGCCTTGTAACAGACCATGAATTTTATTATTTTTTTTAGGATTCATCTTGAGATTGCAGTGCCATATCCACAATTAACTACTTTTCCATCTTCCTTACCCCTCCGTGCTGGCATTATTATTGTTACTGTTTTATTATTATGAAATATTATTGCCCAAAGCTGGATCTGTGAATCAATCTCAGTAATATTTTATTTTTTAGCCCAATGGTGCATATTGTCAACAGAAACCCAGGTGGTACAGACCTTAATTTCCAGTAGCTCTTAACTTGATTAACATAAACTTCTCAAAGCATGGATGGAATATGATTCAAAACTTTATATACCTGATTTTTTTTGGAGAAGTGGTTTTAAATGAGCATTTTTTACTTTTGTAGTTCTGTAATTGTTTTAATATTTTAAAATAAAAATAAATATTTAGGCTTAAAATAAATATCCAGACTTTTTGGTCCAGACCTGTAATTCACCCAGAGTGAGTCCCTTCCACAAAAACAAGGCCAACTCTTATAATTTCCATATTTCAGCTTTTTCTGTACAATTCCTGAATGGTTCTGATGTTAACTTTTCTTCTATTCATACCAGGATCAAAGTGCTTATTTCTGATCTACACTACTGGAAATGGTCCAATCATGGCAAATTAATTTAATAATTCACCTATTAGAGAATTTCCTTCTACTTTTGTGTCTTGTATCATAGTGACTTCCTGTTTTTTCCTCTATTTCATTTGAGTTTCCATGGAGATGAGACTCTCAAGAAGTACCTATCCCAGAAATAAAAGTTAAAAATGTTACCAACACCTCTTATGTCCATGGCAACCAAAGTGCTCCATTGCAAAAAGTACCATTTATCTGAATGGAGCCAATACTTCTAGAAAGATTGAATCTGTTAACTACAAATATATCATCTGGCCCTTTAGGACTACTAAAATAGCATCTCATTCTTTGGGGTAGAAATGTGGAAACACATACAGAAAATTTTATAAGTATAAAGATATGTGCTACCTTTTATTAGAGGGGCAAAAATGAAAGTTAAGTATACTCAAAACCACCATATTTCACTCAGTGTCAATTAGCAATGGCTTAGTGTGTAGTCTTAGTGACAGACTTTGGTGGGCTCCCCTATGACTAGTTTGCCTAAGTATGAAGAGGTTCTTTACTAATAAGTAGCCAATTGGGTAACATTTTTGTTTCTTTATCACAATACTTGAAACTAAGGGGAAAAAAGCAAAATGATCCTTGATCCTATGTATTTCCTTTCCATTTTTGCAGTAATAGTGGCAAAGTAGGGGAAATATGGCCAAAAGGGGGCAAGGTCACTGATTTTAGGCCACTAAAGAACTTAACTATTATCCTTCTAAATATTTGTTGAATGTATAATGAGTTGGCAAGGACAATCAAATGAAAATAATTTCTTACAAGAAGAAAATAACTTCTTACCTTCAAGAATCCCTGACTTACTTGTTTTAAATGAACAAAGATAATTCGAAAGATGCATTTTAGCAACTGGTGTTTTCCATAATCAGAGTTATGAAAAGTAATCACATATCTAGAATTGCATGACATGATATTTACCAAATATTCATGCTGTGTATATTCACTTTGTATTTTAATTGCAATAGCTCATTACTCTTACATTTTGCTTATTGTATATCATAGTACCAGAAGGGCTTGTTGAAAACCTGACTTATGAAACACTTTCTTCAACTGCAATAAATGTCAGCTGGTTCCCACCATCTCAGCCAAATGGTCTAGTCTTCTATTATGTTTCATTGAGCTTACAAGGAAACCCACGTAGAACAAGACCACCTCTGAAAACTTATGAAAGAAGCCTGGTTTTTGACAATCTGAAAAAATACACTGACTATATATTAAAAGTCACACCAGCGACAGAAAAGGGATCCTCTGATTTGTATACAGCCCAACTACACATCAAAACTGAAGAAGATGGTAGGCTTGGGATCATTATTTTATTTATCAAGCCTCTGCTTATTTTTAATCTTTTCATATACTTTTTCTGGTAGAACACTATTTTTACTTTGTAGATTTTTGGGGGGTTGATTTTAATGAATATTTAAAAAATAATAACAATTTAGTTTTCCTATAGCCTTGATTGTAAGATGATTAGCTAATAATAAACGTTCAGTTTCCATTTGTTACTAAAACCTAATTATCTAATAATAACAATTCAATTTCATTTTGTTTTTTATTCTTTTTTTTTCTTTTATAGTCCCAGACTCTTCACCAGTAATCAACACTTTTAAAAACCTTTCCTCTACCTCAGTTTTTTTATCCTGGGATCCCCCAGTACAGCCAAATGGTGCTATAATAAGTTATGATTTAACTTTAGATGGACCAAATGAAAGCTATTCTTTTACTACCTCTGAAAACTCTATCATACTGGATGAGCTCTCACCATTTACACTATATAGCTTTTTTGCTGCTGCAAGAACCAGAAAAGGACTTGGTCCTTCTTCTACGCTCTTTTTTTACACAGATGAGGCAGGTAAGAGATCATCATAATGCCATCTTTGCTGCTTTCAGGACATTTTATTCTGAAAACAAGAACAATAAAGGAAATTAAAGCATATTCAACAGTCTTCTTGCAACAGGTTCACAACTATTGAGCTGCTTGTCTGATCTCCTCTAATATTGGAATTTCAGGACCCAGAGTTGTATTTTAATCTACTTTGGAAACTCCTGGCTTACATTGCAAAGACATAAGCAGTTGGGGTATTTGTTTTGCTTCTATTTTTTTGCCAAACTAAAACAATTTGTGCTATAAATCTCTGTGGATTAATGCTTTAGTCAAATATATCTGGAGTTATTTTTATGCTGTTAATTTCCGTAAATATAAATCATGTAATTTTTTTTCCTACAGCACCACTAGCACCACCACAGAATTTGACTATGATCAATTGTACTTCTGACTCAGTGTGGCTAACATGGAGCCCAAGTCCTCTTCCAAGTGGTGTTGTTAAAGTGTATAATATTAAAATTCATGAGAATGGAACAGATACTATCTTTTATCAGGTAGGTTTATTATATTTTAATATACATGAAATGCTAATTGAATTTCATAAAGGCTTCACTATGTTTTAGCTAAACTTTGTGACTCTTTCTCCCAACTTCTAGAACCATGCTCCGTATACAGTAGGCACATAATAAATGTTTTTAAAAGAAATTAATTCAAAATTTCAAGAAAGGAAAAAAAAAACTTGATTCCTTTAACTTTATCAAAATCCATTTTTAATCCTCCCCCTTACTAAAGGTTTTTGTTATCTGAAATTGAAAGGTTAGAATATGTGAAACTTAAGGAATCATTTGCTAAGTTTCTATTTGATACTGCTAGCTCTATACCATGTGGAATATAATATAGATTGGTATGACCTCAGCTCTTTGGGAGGTTTCAATCTTAGACTTAGTAATGTTCGATTGACTTAAATTTGGGAAATATCTAACAAATGCATTTTTGATTGATAGTTTAAAATCAAATGTTATCTTAATCTAATTAAGAATTAAATGTGGATCTAATTTTTTCTCATAGGATTAAGGATCATTTTTCTTTTTTCCCCTTAGTTTCAAGTATTGTGATAAAGAAACAAAAATATTACCCAGTTGGCTACTTATTAGTAAGGAACCTCTTCATACTTAGCCAAACTAGTCATAGGGGAACCCACCAAAGTCTGTCACTAGGACTATACACTAAGCCATTGCTAATTGACACTGAGTGAAATATGGTGGTTTTGAGTATACTTAACTTTCATTTTCGCATTTTACTTGGAAAGTACTGTAAAGCGTTCTAATTGGTATTCATTTTTCTTATTTTCTTTATTTAAGTATCAATCCAATTAAAATTCTAAAAAGATTTTTATAATTGAGAATCATTAGGAAAATATTCATGCATTATTGTCAGACAGGGTTCTGAATATAATAGAATGATTAACATTTTAATTATGAAAATATGTGCTATTCTCATGAATATTCCTTTTTAAGAAATATCTCCTTATCTTGTTTTTGTAAGAAAAATAGAACACTGGGATGTTTGTTTAATTACATCAAAAATAGTGAGAACAATCTGTTACAAACATTTTATTCACTTCTGTAGGGCATTACAATTTATTACTGATGAGAAATCACTTTAATAACACTATTAGCTTGCAAAATGAATAGAAAGAATGAAAAGGAGTAGTTAAAAGTCTATTATCAGGAACAGGGACTTTCTTGAAATCAAGATATTGCTATAGAATCTGATAGGCTGGGTGGAATTTGAATTACATTACTCAATAAATGCGGAATCTGTTTCCCAGAAGTGTGAAATTAGATTAATGACACTAAGCCTCTGGCTCTCTATTTTCCCCCCTGTCTAATCCTAATTTTCTTCCATGTCTTTTATATGTGTCTGCTTTTACTAAGATTTGTTTTCTCTCTAAGCTACAGTGAGAATAATAGGAAATGGATAGCAGGAGGGAGAGAATTAGGTTTTTAGGGTAGTCATATTGCTAGATAGTACTTCATAAAGATGGAATTCCCATATGCTTCAATTCCTTACCTCTGAGTTCTTGGTGACTATGCCAGTAAATTGGAAGCTGTCAGTCACTGAAGTTGGAAGCACTAAATTTGAAATCAAAAGCCTTGACCTAAAAATTTCTTCTGATACTTAATACCATTGGGTCCTCAGTTTCCTCATCTGTAAAATGTTATAGGTAGACTAAATGCTCTTTAATCCTGCTCAAAATATATAAAACTCAAAATATGGACTCAGTAATGCTTTTTCTGTTGTCTGAGGACCAGCTCAACTGAAGAATAAGGTTGACCACAAGATGATGAATTTTTTTTAGGTAGAATGATGTTTGAATTTGATATTCTTTTAAAGAGAGCCAAGAGTGCTAAGAATAAGAAAATTTTTAGAAACATACATAAATATGGTGTATATAGAAATAAAGTTGAATTGTAGGTAATTTTAATGTCCAATTGTTGTCCAAAGACCAGTGAGTTAATGTACTACTGGAGGGTCTTTAACATATCCATATTGACATTGTCACTGTAAACATAAATAGAAGATGCAAAGACATTGTAGATAAATGAAAAGACTCCTAGGAGAGGGGAATGAAATGGTTTCTTTATGCATTCAATGTCAGGAAGAACCATCATTTCATAGAAAACTTGGTCATCTTGGCTTTTCAGTGCTCATGAGGAAGGGCAACTAGGTGGCACAGTGGATAGATCACTGGCCCTGAAGTTGGGAGGATTTGAGTTCAAATCTCACCTCAACACTTAATAGATGTGTGACCCTGGGCTAGTCACTTAACTCCAATTGTTTTAAGCTTCTGGGTTCATCTCCAGTCATTCTGATGTATATCTTGCCTGCTCAACCCAGGTGGCTCTGGAGGAAAAAGTGAGGTTGGTTACCTTGCACAGCCATTCCTCACTGAAATCCAATTCAGTGCAAGTCATGGCATCACCCCAATGTCATGGTCCTCTTCAGGAATGATGGGCAAATAGCAACAACATCAACAGCTCATATGGAGCATGGATAACTAACTTAAGCATTGACATCTGTTGCCACTAGGTGGCGGGGTGGATAATATACTGGTTCTGGAAATGGGAACACCTGAGTTCAAATCCTGCCTCAGACACTGGCTGGCCCTGTGAGGCTGGGCAAGGTGCTGAACCTCTGACTGCCTCCATTTCTTCAATGCTAAAATGGGGATAATGATAGCACCTAACTCCCGTGGCTGTAAGAATTAGATGAGATCATACTTGTGAGGCACTTTACAAACCTTAAAGTGTGATGTAAATTCTAGCTATTATGAATAATTACAGAAAATCCAGAAGAGAAATTCCAAAAAGAACTTAGTAAGATCTTCCCAAATGAGTCAATATAGGCCTAAAATTTCATTCATTCAATCTAAGCCTTTAGTATGAAGGTAGATGCAGTAGAGGAGATTAAAAATTATGTTGGGAAATGCAGCATGGTGTCAAAAAATAAAGAAGTTCAGAATTTAGATGTTCATCAGAAGGCTCTTGAAGACTATAGGGAAGACTTTCTCAAAAAATAGAATTAGGTGTTGAATATAATGAGTGATGAATAGTTGTAGAGGGAGAGATAGACAGAGACTGAGCCAGAGACAGACAAGACAGAAAGACAATGAGAGAGAGACAGAGACAGGAACAGAGACAGACAGAGATAGATACAGACACAGAAAGACAGACAGAGAGAGGCTGGTGCTATTTTACCAACTGCTTACAGATATAGCAGTCATTTACTTCATAATCAGCCATCTCTGAATTCATATTATTGCCAGTTTAGAGCAAAGGTCAAAAATCAAAATTAAGTTATAAGAAAAGATAATGCTTCAAGTTACTGACATTTATATAGCACCCTAAGGTTTACAGAAGATTTTCCTGACAAAACCCTAGTGCAAGTTTTATTGTTCCCATTTTAGGGTTGAAGTAACAGAAAGAAATTACTTTCATCTGTAAAATGAAAGGGTTGGAGTTAATATATCAGAGGAGGAAGCATCAATGCCCCTAAAAATCTAAAGTAGAGAAAAGCAGCAAGATATGACCATATGTATATAATAAGAAACTATGTGGAGGTAGCATAATTTTAAAAGCTTTCATTGAACATTTTTTTTTTAGTGAGGCAAATGAGGTTAAGTGACTTGCCCAGGGTCACACAGCTAGTAAGTGTTAAGTGTCTGAGGCCGGATTTGAACTCAGGTCCTCCTGACTCCAGGGCCGGTGCTCTATCCACTTCGCCCCCAACTGCCCCATTGAACATTTTTAATATATCTCAAATAAGAAGATTCTAAAAGAACAGTTAGCCAGTAAGCTTGATTTACCAGAGCAAGGCTTGCTACATTCTTCCTCAGGATTCTAGGGGTCCCCTGAGAGGTTTGGGAGTGTCTTTTCTAATGCTATTAGCCAGAATCCCTACCAGTTGTATTCCCCTGGGGAATTATTGGTAAATCCTTAACCTGATCTGGGGGGTGGTGGTTATGGGGGGAATGTGTGCAGGATATACTTTTAAGTTCAATAACCACTGCTAATGGTTTCTCCATCACTTTCTTACGCCTAGACAATCAACAATAGCAAAAACTCCAGCCCTGATTTGTGGTATTTGCTGATTTCTGAATTGTAAATGCTCGTGTTGAAAATTTAACAATGTGCTGGGGAGCTGGTTGGAGTTGACTCTGGCACACCTTTGTGCTCTGCACACACACACACACCCCCCCCCTACCCCAGCTCTTAGGTGGCTGTGACTAACACCTCAGTTCCTTTTAACCACTTCTTATCAATTAGCTTTTGTGGTTATTCAGTTATTTCACTCATGTCTGAATCTTTGTGACCCCATTTGGGGTTTTCTTGACAAAGATATTGGAATTGTTTTCCATTTCCTTCTCCAGCTCATTTTACAGATGAGAAAACTGAGGCAAACAGGGTTAAATGATTTGCCTAAAGTCACATAGCTAGTAAGTATCTGAGGCCAGATTTGAACTGAGGAAGAGTTTTTTCTGACTTCAGGCTCAGCACTGTGAGATTGGTAGAAAATGTGGAGTTCTCTAGCATCAGTTTTGTCTATGCCACTGATTCTCAATAAAGGCTGATTTAATTGATGAACCACAACATTCAGCTGATGCTGCTTAGCAAATGCTACAATTGTATCATTTCCTCCCCACTTTCCAAATTTCTTTAATTCATCAACATATTCTTCAAAAGGGGAGTCATTTACTATAAAAGACTCAAACTCTTGTCTATGGTTAATCATATAAGAAGCAGCTTCTTGTCTGTGTCTGAGATGATTTCTACAGTGACCTTCTAGCTGGTCTGCTAAAGCCCTAAAAAGGCAATTTCTGTCTCCTGATACTTTACGAAGACTGAGTCCCAAAGCATTTAACTGATCAGTGGGATTCTTAAATGGGAACTGCCTGTTTCCTCTGAACTTGAAAAACTGGCGTCTTTCAGTTATCCTAACCGACTGTTAAAAACTTTCATATTTTACCACATTTCCCCCCTTTGCTTCCTCAAGAAATGGAATGTTTCCTTGATGGAACAGTAAAAAGAATATAATAACTTTTGCTGACTAATAATATGCGAACAACAATACAGAAAAGGAAGAGAGGAAAGTTTTGTCCAGAGGGGCGATTTGTTTTCTTTCCTCATGAACCGACGCTTTGACATTAGTCTTGCAAAGGGAGAGCCTCTGCAGAGAGTACATGTTACAGATAGTATATAATAGAAAGGAGATAGTAAAAGCTAATAAAGCAAAACAGTTCATATAAAGTCTCTGAGTTCTCTTGTCTTCTTGAAGTGGTAAGATGTCATCAGGAGGAAACTGGATTCTGGTCTGGAAAACTGGATTCTGGACTCTGGTCTGGATTCTGGACTCTGGACTCTGGTCTGGAAAGCTGGATTTCTTCTTTAACTGTTTGAATTGCTGTATTTTTTTTTTTTTTTACTAAACCTTAGCATAGCTTGAAAAACTGGCGTCTTTCAGTTATCCTAACCGACTGTTAAAAACTTTCATATTTTACCACAGCACTCTATCCCCTGTACCACCTAGCTTTCCTATTGATAAGCTTTTACAAAGGATTATTTTCTTTAAAGAAGTAGTAAGAATAAAACTACAACCCTTCCCCTCCCCAACACTTGATTGGAGGAGGGGTGTGTCTATCCCCTATCAGTCTCTGGAGATAGTGGGCTTGGATTCAGTTCAGTTACTACATAGCAATGTTCTGACCAAATTCATGTCCAAATGCCCATGATTGACAGATAAATCCTTGACTCAGCTACTGCTGGGCTGGAACGCAGTGTTCCCTCTTTGGGATATAATCCTACTCTGGCTACAAAACCTGAATGCTGAGATGCCCAGGATGCTATGACATTCAGAGAACCACTCCCCTGATCTTTCAAATCCCAAAAGGTCAACTCCAAGCCCTTCACCTATAACTGAGAAGAACAATGACAGAGGCAAATGATTGCAGTCTGTTCCAAGTGTCTCAGGGAAGAACGCCTGAGGCCTATCTTCTTACTCATTGTTCCTCCAGAGCTTCTCTCAGCAAAGGATTTAAACCAAGAAAGAACAGTGAATAAATAAGGCTGAGGCTGTCCAAGACTTCTTGAAGGTCTCTCCATTTCTGATTCCACAACTACAAACAATTGAAAAAGCTTCCAATCACATGGTCAAAAGTCAGTAGTCAGTAAATATTTATTAAGCACCTGCTATGTTTCAAGCATTGTTCTAAGTATAAAGGATACCAAAAAGAAAAAAATAAATAAAGTCCCTGCCCTCAAAGAGTTTCCAATCTAACGATGGAAGACAACGTACAAAAGAAGACTGCAAGGGAGAGTGGTGCTGGGGGTACCCAACAAGGTGGAGGTGAGACAAGATTGATGGCAAATGAAGAGTTAGATGGATGGTTCTGAGCCTTCTAGAAAGGAAGACTTTGGGAGGAGTTTATTGCTCTTCCCTCCAGGCCTCCAGTCAGAAGGACTGAGGCAATAGAGGGTGCTGAGAAGATGCTAAGTGGCAACATAGAGTTAATCTCCATGATGGTGAAATTTCAGGTAAAAGGAGAGACATGATGTTCATGGAGTCGAAACCAAATATAGCAGCTGTTGGGACCTGAGAGAGTAGAATCTCTTCAAAGCATTCCTATCATGGGCCATCATGTGTCTCCTGGAAGCTGCCTCTCCAGCCTCTCTGCATGGGGAGATGCCACACCCAGAGCATGTACCAATTTCTATTACAAATGGAAAAAAAATCAGAGATGAAACTCTTACCAAAAAAAGCAACCAACAAGACATTAGTAACTTCCTACTTTTGAAAACTTCATGGCATTTATATATTCATGGATCAAGGTTTTCCTTAATTAAAATATGGAAAGGAAACAGAAAGGCAACTAATTTTCTAAAATAAATAAAAATTTACAGTCACACAACAGCCTGAGAAGTGTTCATCTGTCCTCACTGCTGCAAATGCTGCCAGAACTAAATTAAAATATAATTGAGAAATATTTAGTAAAATAAATAAAATACAATAGGACATAGATAATGTTATGTGGTTTTCTAAGTCTGTCTCTCTGTATATGTGTATATATATATTTACATCTATATATGTGTGTATATATATACATATTTGTATATATGTACACACACAGATAGATATACAAAGTATATACATGAATACAGTATATGTGTATATATATATATATATATACACACACCGTATATCTATCATCTCTCTATCTCCCTCTCTCTCTATCTATCTGCCTATCTATCTATCCATCTATCCCTTTGTGGCTTAGTAGCCCCATTTCTATTAAAGTTTGACACTGCTGTTGTAGAGAATTAAAGGTTTACCTTTGACTACTATTTATTGATTTCAAAAAAAGACATTTTACTTGCTAGAATTAAATGTAGCCTTAAGGCTTTCTTTTATCATCGCATCTTCCAGGCATCCCTTAAAATGAGTCATGATTCTATAAGGGAAACTATAGCACTTGCTTTTTTCAATAATCTAAGTATCTGTATCAAGTAAGGTGTAAAAGAGGAAGACAGCTCAACTAACAAATTCATCAGTGCCACAGAAGATGTCATTCATTCAATAGTTATTTCTTAAGTGCCTATGGTTCTGGAGTTACAAAGACAAAATCAGTTTCTGCCTTCAAGAAGCTTACATACCAGTCTGGGAAAAACAAGAAGTACACAGCTAAATAAACACAACACAGGTGCAAAGTCAAGGCAAACTAATTTTGAATGTTTGAGGGCATTGAAGTTTGAGATTAAGAAAGACCTCAGTCTTAAAGCATGGGTATGATAAAAAGAGAGGGTTTCCTATCAGTGGAGATTTGCATGCTCGTGTTCATAGGTGATATTATGCTAACTGTAGCAAGCTCTAGGATCTGAGAGAAATCTAAAGTCACTCAGAAGAGCAGGATCTATTCATAACAATGGGGAAAAAGGCAGTTGAAAAATTCTGATTCCCTGTATTATATAATACTTGTACATTGTATATACACATATATTACATTATATTAATAAATATATGATGTACATGTATACACATTACATAACACACACGTGTTATATATAATATACAACATATATGTGTGTGTGTGTGTGTATATATATATAAAACACTTTCTCAGCCTCAGTTTCCTCATATATAAAATGAAGAATTGGATTTGATACACTTTAGAATCCCATCTAGCTCTTAATTTAAGATTTTCTTCTCAGGCACACTATCCTCTTTCATAGTCTTGACCCCTTGGTGAGCAAATTTAGCACACTCTAGTCTTTACCCATGAACCTCTTGGTTCTTTATACTATCATCACTCATTCTTTGTTAAGCCCCAATCCCAGATGTTTCTACTTCCCATTTCTCTCTTTCCTACTCACATAAAGAGCTGGAGGCAGTCATGTAAAAGTGCAGACTGCATCTACTAAAATTTTATGTTTTCTGATCTCAATTGAGCACTTACTGCAGCAAGGCAATCCTTCTATTCTTTAATTGATTTTTTATCCCCCTTCCCATAGAAACTGTTCCAGACCTCTTTTCTCTTCAAACTTCCCATGACATGCCCCCTCCCCCCATCATTGCAGGATCTTGTGTCATACTGAGAAAATTGAAGTCGTTTGCCAAGAGCTACCTTTCTTCCCCTCCTTCTCATCTCATATCTCCTTAATGCTCTCCCTCCTATACTCCAGGTTCTGATGAAGAAATGCTTCTCCAGGCCAAATCAACACCTTTTCATATACCCCTTAAGTCCATAACCTCCAATCTTTTCCAGTAGATTGTCCCCACAATCCACCCCGCCCCCATCTACTGGTACTTGTCCAAATGCTCATACACATGCACAGTGCTCTGCACACAGTAGGAAATAGGAAAAAGTCAGATTGTGGAAATTACACAGGAGTTTATATTTTATCCTAGAAGCGATAGGAAACCACTAGAAGTAATTAAGTTAGAGTTAGGGAGTTGACTCTAATGGGAAAGACAACATGTAAAAAAATATGTATCGAAACAAGTTGCATATAGCATAAAGAGAAATTCACAGTGGAAATATGTTTAACATGATAGTAATGTATAACCTATATCAAATTGCTTGCTAGCCTCGGGAGGGGAGAGGGAAGGGCGTGTGGGAGAAAAATTTGGGACTCAAAAAATATCTTTATATGTAATTGAGAATTTTTTTAAAAAAAATTAAATAAAATTAAAATAATTATAATAATAATTAATCATAGGTTTGAGCATTCACATTCTCCTTGGATTGGGGAGGAACCCTGGAAAACAGGGAGATAGTAGTACAGAGAAAGACCAATTCAAGAACCTGTTAGCATCGACTATGTCTATGGAGAGACTAGCTTGGTGAAACCCTTCTATAGTCAGGTAGAACACCACTTCCCTATTATCATCCTTCATCTACTTCCTCTTTTTTTCTTATTCCCAGTGAAACAAACTATGCTGTTTCTCTTCTTGCCTCTAACTGCTGAAAAAGGACCAAATCCATTTAGAAGTAGTATCTCTTTAATGCAGTAACTTTGGTACCTTCTTGTGATACTTTATAACTCTATTAAAACTGCAGAGTTTTAATATAATTTGTCAGTTCTACTTACTGAAATGCATGCAGGCAGTTTTGAAATGAAGGGAGAAAGGCCAAAAGGAGGGTGCTTGCAAATGATTGCAGCCTTGCATAACAAAGTAGGATTCTATCAGTGCAAACTGGCTTGGGGTTGGGAGAGCAATTCACTTTACAAGGATGAGAGTTTATTTCTTTGACAGAGAAAAAAGAACCATATCTGGCAAAATACTCAGGAATGTTAAATAGTATTCTTCCTCTGTGCAAAACTAGAAACAATTTCTGTTTTAATGACTTTATTATTATTTTATTTTACTATTACTTCTAAAATAATACTATTATTTTCATCAATAACTATTTTATTCCAAACAAAGATGCTATAAACTTCTCTCATTTTGGATCCACAGATCATAACAAATAATTTTAAAAGAAAGAAAAGAGAGCTTAAGTGTTAAATTGTTATTCATTATTTTTTCATCATTTCCTCTTAGATTTAAAGTTAAAGGATCTGGGTTTGAATCCTAGCCTCTTACTCCTTATGTTACAGTGGAAAAGTTATGTAACTTCTCTGACCTGTAAAATGAGGAGATTGAAGTAAATAGCTTCTAAGATCCCTCTGAACCCTAAATCTATGATTCTTTGATTGACTTTTAAATTGATTCCCTTTCCCCTTAATTTCCTTTATTTGTAGCCCTATGTCATCTTCTTTCCTTCATCAGTACCACATTTTTGACTTTTTTGCTCTCCCAAATTTTGTTTCTTTTTATGATCTATTACTTCCTTCTATTTTGTTCCTCCTATGCCCAACACCCAGTTTCCTTGTTTTCTTTTCTTTTTTCTTTCCCCTTTCAAGTTAGTTCTCTTTATATGGAAGCTGAATATGTCCAGAACCATTCCAACTATCACATTCATCCAAATTGATTAGTTATGACCCACTGGCACAATGGGTTCACCAAAGATCCAAAAGTACCAACAATTCCAATTTTACTGGTGTGTAGAAAGTTTTTGCTTAACTGGCTAAAAATTTTGTTCAGAATAATACTTGGAAACATTTAGTTGTCACGTCTATAGCCCACACATTCCCCACTTTCATTTGTAACACTGGCTTTCTGACTAACACCTAATTTTTGCATTCTGTATTTTTGAAATTTTTCTTTCCACTCCATTTTTCTTTCATTGTAAATTTCTTTTGGCTTTCCAGAACATTTCCCAGTTTAAGTATGCCCAGTTTAAGTATGTAACAAGACACACATGCCCCTTGGTTGAAATTGTGTATAGCACTCAACCACTTCCTGTCTCACTAAGGGATTCCTCTGAGCTTTGTATCCATACATGTGGAGCAGGGTTAGTCCTGTGGGAGGGTGGTCTGCACCTTTATCTCACTCTCCCTGGATCTTTATACCGCCCCCCCAAAAGCCTTAGGAAAAATCACTAAAGTTTAGATTTGAATCAGGTCTTGGGCCTCCCCAAAAAGGAAAGAGTTGAGAGGTAATCAATGTACATTATAAATTAAGTAGAGGACAGAAGTTTCTCTCCTTCACACAAAAGAAATGTTTAACATAGGAAATTTACAAGCAAATATTAGCAAAGAAAAAAAAAACCAGCAATAATTTATGACGATTGTTAACTCTGCCTGAGCACAAAACATGAAGCAGTTCAGTGAATTGTTAAATTTGCATTTCAAATTTCAACTTGGTTTTTTACTGTCCAAACAATTCTCTCTATGTCTATCTCCTCTGAATAATCAGGACTGAGGTTGGGTTGCTCCTCTTGCTGGTGGTCATCTCCAAGAGTAGAGTTGTAGCATATTCATACAGGTAGTTAGCTTTGACTGAGGGATCTAGAGGCTTCATAGCTCTTGAATTCATACGGTTTCCTCTTAGGCTAGACTTATCTATCTGAGAATTACTACTATTTGGTTACATGAACTCTAGGATGGAATACAAAATATAAGAAACAGGGGCCTATGTGTGACCTCAGGTTTTTAAGAAGGGAGGAGGGAGGGAGAGAGAGACAGAGACACAGAGAGATCTTGTGTGTGTGTGTGTGTGTGTGTGTGTGTGTGTGTGTATGTGTGTGTGAATGAGGGTTAAGTGACTTGCCCAGGGTCACACAGCTAGTAAATTTCAAATGTCTGAGGCTGGATTTGAACTCAGGTACTCCTGAATCCAGGGCCACTGCTTTATGCATTGTGCCACCTAGCTGCCCCCGAGATCTCTTTACTTTTAACTGATGGTACCCCACCCCCTCCACCATAACTTAACCTCTGTAGATTTCAGTTTTCTAGCCTATAAAATAAGGCAATAGGCCAATATAGCTCTGAGGTCAACATATAAGGTTGTATGATTTGTAAAGTAACAGAAATGAAGAATGGGGTAGGAAAGAGGGGGTTATCCCAGAAATGAGTTAATAATGATAAGGAATGAAAAAGTAGAAAATAGGATAATTAATCTCCAGTATTTACTTACCTTTGGGAAATAAATAATAAGTTTATACAAAATCTGAAAAACACATAAATCTGGAATATCTCTATTTGGCAGGGCAATGTGGGTTAAGTGACTTACCCAGGGTCACATAGCTAGTAAGTATCAAGTGGCTGAGGCCATATTCGAACTCAGGTCCTCCTGAATCCAGGGTCAGTGCTTTATCTACTGCGCCACTTAGCTGCCCCTATTTTCAATCTTTTTACACTCATTTGTGTTTTCTATTCAAGTTGCCCCTAGAATATAATTTTCTTAAAAAAATAATTTAATTTCAAATGATTTAACTTTCATCATGGTCATAAAAAAGTCTGCTATATTTCTATAATGATTTCTTGTGAGGAATTTTACAATTTACAGAAAAAAGCTTCTTAAGAAAAATTTCTCCTGACCTAGAGTTTACAAAATGCTCTTATCTGGTGCTACCTAAGTGAAGTATGTGAAGTTGTGTTTCGGTTTGTGCTGCTCCATAAACCTACTATTACTTAGATCTTTTCATTGACCTATCTCTTATCTCTGGGTTTTATTGGAATCCTAAGCATCCTAAGCTTTTATTTCTCATTTTATTCATAAGGCTAGCCCCCTACCTTTAAGAACGAAACTTTGAGAAGCCTTTTCCTTGTTTCTTTACCTTAGGGCTCTCCCACTTGTACACTTAAGGCTAGAAAAATAAGTATCCAATGCTAACCAGTTGGACCTTCAAAATCCTGAGTAAGAAGCACTTTTAGTCTCCTAGAAAACATTACGGTTCATCTAAGTGCTCCCCTAACTAAAAAAGTAAAGCCAGGGGCAGCTAGGTAGCACAGTGGATAGAGCACCAGGCCTGGATTCAGAAGGACCTGAGTTTAAATCCGGCCTCAGACACTTGACACTTACTAGCTATGTGACCCTGGGCAAGTCACTTAACCCCAATTGCCTCACCAAAAAAAAAAAAAAAAAAAAGTAAAGCCAAAAGTAATCTCTACTTTGGATCCCTCTCAACATTTTTCTTTCTTTATGGCATCTCCTTCAGGCACTGAGTGTTCTTATGGTAGCCTTACTTATGTGAGGCACATATTCCCCCCTCTCCTATCAAAACTCCCTTATCCTATGTACTATTTTTCCTTGATTCACTGTTGAGTACATGTTTTGTCCCTATTGCATTGTAAATTCTTTGAGAGCAAAGAATGTGTTGATTCAATTTTTTTTATTCCCCACAACACCTAGTAGAGTATCCTCCACATAGTATGACATTAATTAACTATTTGTTGACTGACTAAATGAATGAAAACACTTACAAAAAAAAATCTCATGAATAGCTGATATATTCTTAATGATTGGTAAAATAATGGATTTCTAACTGTGAAACTTTACAAATGGAACAAGCTAAAGTAGTTAATGTTAGGCAAATGAAAATTTCTGATTTCCTTAAAAATATTTCATATAATTTGCTTGTAAGGTCTTTGAGTGCATAGACTATCTTTTGCCTATTTTTTATTGCCCAGCACTTAGCAGCACAATTCCTGGCATATAGTGGGTGTTTAATAAATGTTTATGGATTGATTGGCTTTCCCCTTTGCCAATATATAGCATGCAATAAGCTTTCAAATACTCTCTCCTCTTCTTCACTCTTTGGGAAAAGCCTCAATAATGAAACTCTCCATCTTGTTGTTGTTTTTTTTTTTATCCCTAGTGCAATACATTGCTGTAGTAGGTACTTAATAAATGCTTGCAGGATTTGATTCAATTAATCCCACAGACATCTATTAGCATCTAGATCTGTGGTATTGATCTTTGGGGAAAAAATAAGAAAAGGTTAATTATGATGCACTTTTAAGTTTAATCCTCATTATTAACATTTCCCCCATTATTTTCTAAAAGCTAAAAAAATCAACAAAAGAATAAATCAAGCACTGAATGGTAGTTTGCCGATTTTCAAGTTGTAAATGCTCACACTGAATTATTTAACAATCAACTCCACCAGATTTTATGAACTAGTGCCAACATGTCCTTGGATTTATCTTTTTTCAAATCATTTTGGCCTCTTTTTGTTGCTTTTCCTCTTTCATGTCTAACCTTGATAAACAATGATGGTTAAGTAAAAGTCTAGATACAACTATTAAAGGTTCTATGGTAGAATAAATAATGATAATGGAAGACAGAAAAGGCTCTCTGAGATGAGACGGAAGTTCTAAAGACAAATAAAATTTAGGGAAGCTAGTATTTAGCAAAATCATGTATTTCAAGTAGCTTGAACAAGAAACATATAAATAATGGTGAGTCCAAAATGTCTAATTATTGCTTCTTAATGAAAAAAAAACGTTTGAATTATGTTACAAAATATTATTTAATTTATAGTAAAGTCTCCTGGTACACATATAGTTTATTTCCATATTAAACATTTTCTAAGCAGTATTTTTTTTCTTCTCAGAATATTTCAGGTTTTCAAACTGAAGCTAAAATTATTGGATTGGAACCAATCACTGCCTATTCAGTTAGTGTATCAGCATTTACAAGAGTTGGAAATGGCAACCATTTCAGTAATATTGTACTATTCACGACACAAGAATCAGGTTAGACACAGTTTTCTGAAACTACAGATGTTTCATTTTATATTAACCCATTTTCTTTCTTTTTCAGTTGCCGTGGCAAAACCCCAATATTCTCTAGTCTTCTAAGAATTTCAGTGCTGCAAAGATAGGCCAGGTCTTGTTGTTGGATGTCTGAAATAACATATTTATTCTTCTTTTTGAAATCAGATGGTTGAAATTGGGGATTTGTTTGGGGAACAAAGTGAGCTACTAGATCACTTTGGAAGTAGCTAAATCTTAAAACCATAGGCAGCTTAATGAGAAAGAGGGGAAGTCATTTGAGTGGTCCTTTTTAACAAGTTGATTTATTTAAAAACAACAACAACAATACATATGCCCTTTCCTGTGTGTGTGTGTGTGTGTGTGTGTGTGTGTGTGTGTGTGTGTGTGTGTGTGTGTCGGGGGGTGGGGGGCAGGGAGAAGATGAGGGGTTATCATAAATGATGATAGATGAAAAAAGCCTGTAATTTATTTAAACATTCCAGTTTCCCATTTCTTACCAGTTGTGACATCTGGAAAGAACTGTAGAATGAAGTTAGTTTAATTAATAGCTTGCCTCTTACATCATGGTTTTTTACATGATACAAGTTAGGTTGAACTGCCTTTCATCGATTCTCTCTCTAGAAGGGACTTCAGATATAATCTTCATCTTCTTCCAACCAGGATGACTGTCTTAAAGGCATTTACTTCCCCTGTCATCATGTCAAAGGAATGGAGCCAAAACCTGAGAATGTAATGAAAGGATTTTTTCTTCCACTACAGTATTGTTTAACCATATATTCAAGTAGTGCATATGTAGGCTGAACTATAATGTAATGCGATAACTCCCCTTTTAATGTGTGAATGCTAATTTTGATAATTGTTTATCTCTTAAGTTCCAGATGTTGTTCAGAATGTTCATTGTACTGCTACCAGTTGGCAGTCAATTCTACTCCAGTGGGATCCCCCTAAAAAGGCAAATGGAATAATTACCCATTATATCATAACAGTTGAAAGGAATTCCACAAAAATAGTTTCACAAGAGCATATGCACAATTTCAAAGAACTTCTATCAAATACTTCTTATGTGTTTAAAATACAAGCCTCTACATCTGCTGGGGAAGGAAAAGAGGAAATATGCAATGCTAGTACATTACATGAAACAGGTAATTGTTTTTTTCCAAAAGAAATATATTTCACAATTAAAAAAAATACTTTAAACATCCCTCTCTAATGTATTACTCATCCTAACCCAGTTGGAAATGAAAATATTTCAGTGCTCATTTTTTTCATATAATCACCTACTAAATATGCAAGTTATACAAGTTTCTAGCCCCTTCCCATACTAATGGGGCAATGGAGGAGTCAGTGTGGCAAAGGTGAGAAAACAAAAGAGGGAAGAGTAAGAATCTAGCACTATAACTTTTATATAAATATTCCCCATCACGTAGTCGGTCAGAGTACTTAATTTTGCCTCCTCACAATTTAAAAACTAAATAGAATTCTCTACTTCAATAGATCCCTGCTCTCAGCAGCGTGGAATCATTGGAGTAGGTAGCAGGAAGTGCACTGGGGTGATCTCTTCCTCCTACTTCATTTCCCTATCCTACAACAGCAACATCAAACCAACTTCTGGGAGTGTCTGTCTCCACCAAAGCCAAACTGAGAGTGTGCTATTAGCCACATTCCACTGGCACTTGCCCTGGATATAAACATTCCTATTTATAGCACTGCAAGTAATTCACCTAACTTAAGCCATCAGCAGTAGTTTGGTTGTAGATACCATAACTTATTTTCTTAAGATTCAAATTGCCCAACATTCAGCTACCTACAACATCCAAGATGGGATATTTTGCAGGAAACAATTTATTCAGTTTGCTTTCCCTAAGTGGGAGATGGGCAATCATGGAAGAGAGCCTTTCTTTTACATTCCCAAGTGTCATATCGCTAAAAAAAATTCCCTTCAGACATCTTTGGCACATGCTTTAAAAGTTGTTGATCACTCCCATAGAACTTGTTTCCAGATTCAGTCCTTAGAACTTTTCTTTAGGATTATATCTTCAAGTTTACAATGGGAATCCATGGAAGAATAGGGCTTATTATCTATCCCTTTAAGGCAAGGGTTCTTAACCTGGTGCCCATGCACTCTTTTTTTTTGGGGGGGGGGGCAATGAGGGTTAAGTGACTTGCCCAGGGTCACACAACTAGTAAGTGTCATGTGTCTGAGGTTGGATTTGAACTCGGATCCTCCTGACTCCAGGGCTGGTGCTTTATCCACTGTGCCACCTAGCTTCCCCCCACTCTTTCTTTAATATTTTAACAATTACATTTCAATATAATTGATTATCTTTGGTATCACACATATTTTATTTTATGCATTTAAAACATTGTTCTGAGACATTCATAGATTTCACCAGACCACTAAAGGAAGCCCCTGTTTGAAGGACTATTTTATAAGAATGTACAAGAGAAGTAATTTGAACCTAGATATGTCAGAAAATGTATCTTCAGATACATTGGAATCTATTTGTTCTGTATTTTAAAAGGAACTTGATACTGTAGGACCAATAATCACCTAATTCTTAATTCTGGTGACTTTTACTGCTGTTCTCCCACCCTTCTGGTATTTCATAATTTTTGACATTTCTTTTTTCTTCTCCTTCCTTCCTTCCTTCCTTCCTTCCTTCCTTCCTTCCTTCCTTCCTTCCTTCCTTCCTTCCTTCCTTCCTTCCTTCCTTCCTTCCTTCCTTCCTTTCTTTCTTTCTTTCTTTCTTTCTTTCTTTCTTTCTTTCTTTCTTTCTTTTTAGTGAGGCAATTGGGGGTTAAGTGACTTGCCCAGGGTCACACAGCTAGTAAATGTTAAATGTCTGAGGCCACATCTGAACTCAAGTACCCCTGACTCCAGGGCTGGTGCTCCATCCACTGCGCTATCTAGCTGCCCCGTAATTTTTGACATTTCTGACCAACCCACCCTCCTGCAGACTATACTTTCATGATATTATTCTCTTCTGTTTCTACTCCTAACTTTCTGATCACTTCTTCTTTATTACTTTGACAAATCATCACACATTTTCTGAAATCCTTTACTGAGGAAATATTCCAATACTCTGCTCTGGGTCCACTATTCTTCTCTCTATTTTTCTTCTTTCTCTGATCTCATCAGCTTTTACGAGTTATTATATTCTTTACAAAGATGAATTCCAAATCCATATATCCAGCATTAATCTTTCTCCTTACCTCCAGTCCTTCAAGTTCAACTGCCTGCTGGCCCTCTCCACCCAAATGTCCCAATAGCATCTCAAACTCCACATGACCCAAATGGAACTCGTTTTTCTATAAAGTTTCATCTCCACTATACTTCCTATTTCCTATCTAGGGCATAGGTTTCTTTCCAGTTTCATAACCTTGGCGTCATCCTCAACTCTTCAGTCTCCCTCAACAACCTTATAAGAGACAAACTTCAGTGAGAGAAACCGATATCTTAGATCTTTGTACTAGTGGTGGTATCAAATAATCCATAAAAAGAGATCTCTCTTTTCTCTATAGCTGTTCTGGGAGGAGCATTTCTCTTTGCTGAACAGTTCTTTCAGCCTTGACGAAGTGAGGATATTTCCATGCTTCCTGTATCTGTAACTCATTCATTCATTTCATTTTAATTCTTCTGATTCAGTTAACTGGAAAATGACATTTTACTGCCCCACCTCAAATAAATTCCAATTAACTTCATGACTATATAGGATTTAATTTTGAAAACCAAGAGGGTAAACATATCGTTCATAATAAACTTCAGTTTTCTTGTGTGGGTGTGGAATATGTATTAAGGTAATCATTTCCTCAGAATCTTTCATTCTTTTTTTATAGATCATAATGTTTATAATTTGTTGGAGTGCAAATATAAACAATAAAATATAGATTGCTATTTTATACATAGGGATAAAGGCTGGATTTGTGATTTCATTGAGAGAGGTTACTCCCTGAATAAAAAAAAAAAACAACTCTTTTTTAATGATGCCATATGGCATAATCTTGCAAATCATAGTTAGAGAAAGTTGCTTTGAGCATAGAGAAGTGGTATCTTGTATAGGGATCACAGGATCATTGTTTTAGAACTGGAAGGCACCTTAGAGCTTATGGAGTCCAATTCCTTCATTTCATAGATAAGAAAATTGAGATTCACAGAAGTTTGACTTTTACTGCAGTCACTCAGATCAATATCTAGAGAAGCATTCAAGCTCAGATCATCTGACAGCATCTGCTTGAGCCAATGTATGACCAAGGTACTTAGGTCACACAGCCAGAATGTGTCAAACGGATTTGAACTGGGGGCAGCTAGGTGGCACAGTGGATAAAGCACCGGCCCTGGATTCAGGAGGACCTGAGTTCAAATCTGCCCTCAGACACTTGACACTTACTAGCTGTGTGACCCTGGGCATGTCACTTAACCCCCATTGCCTCGCAAAAACAACAACAAAAAAACAAAAACAAAGGGATTTGAATCCAGGTCTAATGACTTTACTATACTAAACTGACTGTATTTTGTTTACACACACATATATATGTATATATTACACAGACACAGACACAGAAACACACACACACACACACACACACACATATATATATATATATAAAATCTCTGCATGTATTTTTTTTTTTGGTGAGGCAATTGGGGTTAAGTGACTTGCCCAGGGTCACACAGCTAGTAAGTGTTAAGTGTCTGAGGTCAGATTTGAACTCAGGTCCTTCTGAATCCAGGGCCGATGCTCTATCTACTACGCCACTTAGCTGCCCGCTCTGCATGTATTTTAACATATGCGTGAGCTATTTGTTAAATTTTCATTTCCAACATCATAATTTTTATAAACTTTATTACAATTGTCCAATTTGAAATTTCCATCTGGCAAATTTATTGATATTTAAATAGTCAAAGACTTCTAACAGCTTCTAGGATTGCTGATTATTAACCATGAATTGAAATTGCTCCTTTAACAATATTCTAAATCTAATAATTTTATCTTCTTTGAAATAGAGCCCCGGTCCTGGCATTTGGTCACCTTTCTCATGGGTACAATTCTTCTTAAAGACCATTTATTTCTGTTTTCTATGTTCAGATGAATTGTTTGCTGATGAGCAGTGGGTAGGAACTGGAGCTTCACTGTTGGGAATGGAAACAGTTTTATAGCTGTTGTCAACTTTTAATTTATGGTGGTCTAAATTAGTCACAGGGTATACAGCCAGCACTGAGTCACTGACAATGCATTTATTTTTGACATAAAGTGAAATCAAATTTGGTTCACTGTCTCATTGCATAGTGTCTGACCTTAACATTCTTTCGAGGGATTATTCAATTAAAAAAAATAAAAAACAACAATAACAACAACAAAAATATATATATATATATAAACTTGGTCATATCTGGATATAATGAAACACGGATCATGAACATTGAATTTATGAGGAGATTAGGGTTTGGTGTTGGAGCTGGTTCCATTACTACAGTAAAATCTTTTGGAATGAAGAAGTTTAGATTATAACCCAAGAAACGAAGTTGTTACAGCAGCACTTTGTGTCCAAATAGATCATATGGACCAATAAAGATAATATAGCAAGGACATGTGCATGCTTGATTTAGACTTTTAGGTCTTGGAGTTAGGCCAGAGGAGATGCAAAGACTATAATGATCCCAGTTATAATCAACATCTGAAAAAGTGGGGTGATTTCAAATTGATTTTTTAATCCCCTTCTTCCTGAAGAAATCAGTTTTATCTGTAAGTCTATCTTCCCATAAAACACTTCCAGGTTTTAGCATTTTAGGACAAACTGAAGCAGGAAAATAACAGGAATCCCCTCGTTAAGTAAAGTAAGCTGAACAGCCATGATTATAAAAAAAAAAGGGTCTGTGAAATAATTTGTTTATCATCATCTTATTGCAATGGTGGCTGTAACAGGGAGAGAGACTAGACCTGAGATCTCATTGAGGGAAACGACTAATGGGAAAGTTCCCTCTTCCAATGTATATCAGCATCATCTCTGTAGCATGAAGTTAGAGAGTTGTCTGTAACCCTGAGAAGTTTTGACTTGTCAGGATCACATTGGTTATATATCAGAGGCAAGATTGAATCCAGGTTTTCTTAGCTTTAACATCAGTTCTCTGTCCACTATGCTGTGGTCCTTATCAGTAGCTAGGAGAATAATTCTAATTTAAATATGTGCATATATACATTTAATTATAACTCATGTCTATGTGGCATTTTAAGGTTCACAAAGCACTTTCCTTAGAGCAGTCTAGAGATGTTGCTAGCCTATGGATTAAGAGACAGTATAGTAGTAGTTCAGTCACATCCAACTCCTTATGACCCCATGGACCATACAGTCCATGGGGTTTTCTTGGCAAAGATACTGGAGTGGTTTGTCATTTCCTTCTCCAGTGGATTAAGGCAAACAGAGGTCAAGTGACTTACACAGGGTCACACAGCTAGTAAATATCTGAGGCTGGATTTGAACTCAGATGTTCCTGACTCCAGGCCTAGCACTCTATCTACTGAGCCTATCTACTGACCTGCCTCGTAAGCAAACAGAGGTTAAGTGACTTGCCCAAAGTCACAAAGCTAGTAAAGATCCAAGGCTGATTTTCAACTCAGGTATTCCTGATTCTAGGCCCAGCACTCAATCCACTGGGCCATCGAACTGTCTCATGAAATGGTATGGTACAGTGAAAAGAACACTTGCTTTAAGAGTCAGAAGTCCTGTGTTCAAATCTTACCTCCTATCATTTACTATGTATGTGACCTAAGCAAGTCAGCCTCTCAGGGCCTCAGTTTCCTCTTCTGTAAAGTAAGAGAGTTGAATTAGATGGCCTCTAGGATTCCTTCAAGATCTAGATTTATGCTTCAGGGCAGCTAGGCAGTGAAGTGGTTAGAGCACTGGCCCTGGATTCGGGAGGACCTGAGTTCAAATTTGACCTCAGACACTTCTAGCTGTGTTACCCTGGGTAAATCATTTTACCCCAATTGCCTTAAAAATATCCAGAGTTATCTCCCATTACCCTGATGTATATCTTGCCACTGGACCCTGGAGGAGAGAGTGAGGCTGGTGACTTTGCACAGCCCTCCCTCACCTAAATCCAATTCAGTGCAAGTCATGACATCACCTCCCAATGTCATGCTCCTCTTCTAGAATAAAGGACAAACACCAACAAGAATCTAATATATCAATATCTATTCTCTGAATTTCTAAGTTTTATTACAAATGGACGAGTCCTTAGAGATCACTTAGTACAGTCCTTTTTATTTTATAGTTGGAAAAAATAAGTGTTTGGAGGCTCACTCTAAGTCACAATGCTTGGCTGACTTCCCATTGATTCTCTAAAATGTCCTAATTAAGAGTGTCAAATATTGATAGAGTAGGAGAAGTGGGAAGGTACTAGTTAACAATGATCCTTTATTGTTATTGGAACTGAACTGGGCACTAGGGTTATAAAAACGAAAGAGAGATGGTGGGATTCATAATCATTGTGCAAGAGGGCACCTAGGTGGTGCTGCAGGGGATAAGGTACCAGCCCTGGATTCAGGAGGACCTGAGTTCAAATCCAGCTTCAGACATTTGACACTTACTAGCTATGTGACCCTGGGGAAGTCATTTAACCCTCACTGCCATACAAAAAAAAGAGTGATATAATCATTATGTAAAATTCTTTTTTTAAAAAAAAAGACCCAAACAAGCACAAAAACAACAACAAAACCCCAACCAAACTTCTCTGTCTGCTCCTCTTCCCTCAGTGGCATTTACAATCCATTCTGGTGCAATTCTTCTCTTTGTGGACCTCAAATACTGCCAAAATTACAGTGACAACCTGTGCCCTTCCCCCCCCCACCTTTTTAAAATTTTATATGAGAGACTGGGGATAAAAACCTATACTGCTTTTTTCATTGTTAGATTGCAAAGTATAAGGCATTGAGAAGTTATAATACATACTTTTTCTTATTGTCACAAAAAAAGACAAGACACTATTTTAAAAGTTGCTTTTTTCCCCTAGTGTACTTACCCACCTTGACTCCCCACTATTGCCTGACCCATGTTGAGGTAAGAGTCAAAGGTGCATGATTGGGCTATGATTCAGTTCGCTATTAAGGGAGCAAGTTGGCTTAGGTAAATTGCAATCACAAATCTTGTAATCACATGAACTCAAACCTCCATAATATATAGCAGTCTGTCACAAATCAGGGGACACGGTCCCTCTCTGTATCTATGTAAGTGTTTTACTAAAGATCTATTATGCTGGTACCACGATCAAATCTCTTTTTATCCCTTGTGACAAACCTGAAATTAGATTTTTTCCCCCTCACCCAGTCAGATGGGCAACTGGTAGATTACCAAGTATTATTCACTTGCTACTTACTTTGTACCTAGTATTACACTGGGCTATAAATGGGATATGGAGAGAAGCAATCAATCAATATACAAAAACTGGAAATCAAACAACCAACATCCATCTATTAGGTGCTCACTAGGTTCCAGGCACCATTGTAGGCACTGGGATTACAAAGACAAAAGTGGAAATGGTCTCTGCTCACATGACATTGCTGTCTAGTCTAGGGAAACAGTATGCCCATATAGGGGTGTATACAAAATAAAAAAGAAGGTGATTAAGATGTGAAGCTTCATAAGCTGGGGATGTCTGTAAATGTCTCATGTAGAAGGTGGCACTTGAGATAAGATTCGAAAGAAGGTAGGGGTGATTCTAAGAGGCACATGTGCATTCCAGGCATGGGGGACAGTAAATACAAAGGAAAGGAGGTTGGAGATAGGGTACCGTGTATGAAGAACAGCAATACCAGTTTGATTGGACTTCAGTGTGCATAGAGGGCACAGGGATGTAGGGTGTGTTCCAGAAAGACTTGTACCTCTGGTGGAAGCCCTTTCCAGGGCTACTTTCCACCTTTGGTGTCTACCTGATTCATCTAATTCTCACTTGTGGCTTCAAGAAGCTATAGCATACACAGTGGCCACACTACCATAAACCATTTCAGCAGGAAGTCTAAACGAGGTTGAAGGTAACTGAGCGGTCTCAAACCTGTTGCTAAGTAAGGCCGGGGTGGAAGGGTCCCCTCTATCCCAAGCATGTGAAGACTTCCCCTAGTGGAATAGGCAGGTGAGAACAATTTGTTCCAATGGTCATGAAGGCAGTTGTAGCAGGTGCTGCAGAGCACTTAGAGAGCTTGTTTAGACAGCAAAGACGCCAAGGTCATGCATTGCATCTCAAACCATCACCAGTCACCTAGACTCTGTCCTACCACTGGGCAGTGATGACTTTGGAAGAGAGAGTGAGGCTGATGAATTTGTGCAACTCTGACTCACTTAAATCCAATTTATGCACGAGTCAAAAGACATCACCCATAGAATTTTACAGTTTTTACCTATCCTAACCCAAATGTTCATATGGGCTAGTTGTGTCCGACCTGTGGTAGAGCCTTCTGAGCTCCTGTTGGTGTCTGATCAGCCGTAGTCAGATACACTGTAACTTGACTCTAACATAGTCATGTCATTTTGGTCCTCTTTGCAAATTAAGGACAATAACCAACCATCCAACAAGCATAGAGGATTGTAATGTATTTTAAGGCTGGAGAGCTAGGTTAGCACCAGTTGGTAAAAGGCTTTAAAAGTCAGATAGAGGTATTTATATGTCTTTTATTGAATTACTTGAGAAATATACACAAAATATCAAAGTAGCTTTCTCATCAAAACTCCAAAAAGCATTTATATATGTGTGTTCATGTTTACATATTTATGTATAAATGTTTATACATATGTATGTATAAATGTGTATTTATATATATTATGTATATATACATATAACACATATAAATCTTTTGTCATAGAGATTACATATATAGTAGAAAAGTCTTTTTATTAGAAAAAACTTTTATTGTGAGGAAAATATTTTGTAAATATCAAAATGCTTTGTAAATATTATAGTAATACAACTACTACAACTGAAAATAAGACTGATCCCACAAAACTAAAATCTGCAAGTGAAAATAATAGAACATTTTGCATCAGTTTAGAAAAATGCAAGTTATACTCATTTAAAAGTTCTCTTTGGTATCTAAACTCAACATTATGAGTGCCAAATCCTTCTAAATGATCTCCGCTTTTAAAAGGCAATTTTAAATTCTTCGGCATAATTCTTTTCTTGACCCAACTGATGCTGTAATGCTACTAACCAGACTCACAGGCTGCCACTGTTCTCTTCATCCCAGCTCCAGCTAAAACCAGCTGTTCTGTAGGCTGGCTTTTTTTATTAACTTATTTAGGAACTGGGGCATATCATATTACCCTCTCTTCCATTCTTGTCTTGCGCAGCTGCAGCCAACACTTTCCATAACAGCCTTCACACATCAACAAGTCCCTCCTCCCTTTTTCTGTTTTTTTTTTTCTTATTTTATTTTACAGTGGGTCTTCTCGTCCCTCCCTCCCTCTTTCCCTCCCCCTCTCTCTTTCTATCTCTATCTTTTTCTTCCACTTCCCCCCCCCTCCCCCGAGTTTGTCACTAGCAACCTTCTTACTGAGATAATATGGAGCCTGAATTTGGCATTGTTGTTGGTAAAAAGATTATGAGACCTAACAATTTGCATTAATAGTGGGAAGCCTCTTTCTGACTTGATGAACTGTCTAAAATGTAGAATGATTATGCTTTCTTCAAGAACATTAATACATGAATTGGTACCAATAAAACTGCACAATACATTCAATTCAACCCAAGTTTAGAATCTAATCTAAAACTCTAGGTTCTAGTTTGAGAATAGGGGGCAGTCCTACAATGAAATGTGAGATGGAAGAGAGAGAGTTTGAAAAGAAAAGGAACAACCAGAAGAGCTGTTAAGTCAAATTATTTTTGCCTAAGTAAAAGAAAATTTAAAAAGACATTAGTGAAGCCTAACTTTTATTTATTTTTTATTTTAATTTTTTGCAGGGGCAATGAGGGTTAAGTGACTTGCCAGGGTCACACAGCTAGTAAGTGTCACGTGTTTGAGGCTGGATTAGAACTCAGGTTCTCTTGAATCCAGTTTCAAATAAAAATAAATATCAAATAACATTTGAGTGAAGTTATTTTCCCTTAAATAGAGTGAAGTTATTTTCCCTTAAATAATTTTCCAAAATTAATAGTCTTTTCAGCCAATTTTTGTATGATTTGCTTTAGAGTTCCTTTCCTCTTCTTTCTTACCATTCTCTGAATCCTTCTTGATTTATCAAGGACCCTCTTAATCTATACTGCCCCAGACTGAACACAACCTCCAGAAATGACCTCACCTGAGCAAAACATAGTGGGATTACCACTTCCCTCTTTCTGGAAACCTACTTTAATCCACTGATGAGTCCATAATCTCACAGTATTGGAACCAGGAGTGTGCTGATAAAATGGTAAACCATTGACTCATTGGAAAAGCAATATGTATTCAACATTCTTTTAAGTTTAATTTACATTATTATATTTTTCTCTTTCACTTTCTTAAGTCCAAAAAATTCAACAAAACATTTAATTGAACCCTGCCTTGAAGCATTTGTCAATTTCTGAGGTGTACATACTCATGCAGAATTTTTTAAAAATCAGATTATTCACTTCTAGTTTATACTTTTCACCGATTGATTCATTTGAAATATTTGGACCTTCTGTACTTATATTAATTGAATGGAAGGTGGATCAAACACATACATATACATGTATGTGTATATGTTATATCATAATACATAGTCATAACTGTAATGCTTGGCTATGGAATTATATTATTAGATAACAATATGTATTATAAAAACATGTGTAACACATATATAGTTTTGTATGTGTATATGTCAGATTGGTGTGAATGAATTTTTAAAATCTCTAGCAGTTGAGTGTAAATTCTCTCAGATTCAATCATGATGGAAAAGTTTTAACTGTAATTCCAGAAACAGTTTATTTGCTTTCCGAAAACCAGCCTAAGTAGCATATCATAAGTATGCTGATCATTTGGTGATGAATTCTTTAGTCATGAAAACCTCAAACAAAAGCACAGAATAGCCCATGGTCCTTTTACATCTGCAGTAATGGGAGGAGAAAAAAAGAGGACCAAAGACTCTGAGAATCACATGCATTTGGTATTAACACATAATTTGGTATTAGCATTAATTTAACTATTGATCCTCTAGATGTGAGATGTTTGTTCAATGAATAACAAATAGATATACTGGTAGAGGAATTGCTACATATCAATTTTGACATTTTCATGGAACCAGAGGACTAAAGGAAATTATAGTATAATACAGAAATTGATCAAATCTTTTCCATGAGATAGCCATGAAGGAGTTGTTTTTATTGTGGGTCCAGAGGCAACAAAATGTATTATGAAATTGATTTTTCTCTTGATCCCTTGATCATCTTGTATTTCAGTGCTCATAATAAGCATTTACAAAAATGTAATTATGATGATAATTGTAATATAAGGGCCAACACTGTTACAGAGGATAAGGATGCTAAGAATTCAGTGGAGAATTTAATAAGACCTTCCAAATTAAACCAGCATATATTAGACACAAAAAGTACTGAGTAACATCATACACAAACACAAAGAAATTGATTACATTTTATAGAAAATAAATGACCAGTTGCCATAGTAGGAATCATTTATGTAGCAGCCATCTGTGTTCATTTGGACTACTGACTTATTAAGGAAAAGATCAAAATCTGCACCAAATTGGAAGAATGGATAAAAATGAGGGAAAATGTAAAATTGAGACAGCAACAAGAGTTGTAAATGAGAAATGGATAAAAACTAAACATTGACACAGACTATCATTTCCTTGATTTATGCAAGCACAATGAAGAAGTCAACAAACCCTGGAAACTAGCTCAGCCAGTACACACTTGGTCTTCTTACCACATGGAAACAGATGGCACCCAAGAACAATAGTTGCTTACACTAAAGTTCCATTTGGAAAATCTTATAGAGGGTTAGAGATGGTAGAAATTTATAAAATGCATTACTACTAAAACAAGGCAAGTCAGAAAATATTAATAGTTACTAATTCTTTCACTTCCTTTCTCTCTGCAAAATTTTTGTGAGAGTCATTTCCACATAAATCAAGGCCATCCCTTTTGAAGATGTAAGAATTTACATAACTCTTTTGCCAGTGCTATTCAATGGCAGGTCACATATTTATAGTCATTCAATGGACTGAAAGTTATAGATAATATAGGATCCCATTGTGTTTATGGATTTTTGGCTGTAAAAAAATATATGATTGAGCAAAAGATCACCTTAAGGATTGTCTTCTATCAAATTAGCTAGGTGGCACAGTGATGGACCTACAATTAAGAAGAACTGAGTCCAAATCTGGCTTTGGATACTTAGTAATTATGTGAGTCTTGACAAGTCACTTAGGTTCTGTCAGGCTCAGTTTTTTCATCTGTAAAATGGTAATAATAATAAATAATAACACTTCTTTCCAAATCTTGTTGTGAAGATCAAATGAGATAATACTTGCAAAGTATTTTGTGAACCTTAAAACACTATACAACTGCTCACTGCTTTATTATTATTATTATTACTACTACTACTACTACTATTCTTATTATGATTATAGTGTCATACTTACAAATGGCACATTTATATAAGAATCCTTAATACTTGTAACTTTGTTCAGTGATGTTCTGATTAATAATATCCATCAAGGTATAAAACATTGTCACAAAAGGTATTTGCCATTGTCAGATCCTTTGCAAATTTCAAAGGAAAGAGGAATTCTCTATAAATGGGCAAATTACCCAGATGCTCCTATTTCCAAATGTTATCGTTCTGATCACAGCAAGCCCTGATTTATTGGAGTGTTTTAAATGAGATTTATAATTAGTCAAAAGAGTTCCACCTATCTATACCAGAAAAGCCACATGGAAACAAAATGTCTATTGTCCAGACTCTGTTATGCAGTTGCATAGATAACTTATAGAGCCAGTCCATCAAGATAGAAATCTAGGACAAATATGCAAGTATACATTTAGAACTCAATAGAGAATGGAGGGGCAGCCTAGACAGCGCAGTGGATAGAGCACCAGCCCTGGAGTGAGGAGTACTTGAGTTCAAATCCAGCCTCAGACACTTAATACTTAGTGGCATTGTGACCCTGGGCAAGTCACTTAACCCCAATTGCCTCACAAAAAAAAAAAAAAGGACAAAAAATTGTGAATGGGAGGAAGTAGTGGGTAGATTTCTCTTTAAAAAATTACACAGCAATTTTAATGTCCACACATTTCTCCCCGGCTTCGTTCAACTTCCAATTACAATCTTACCTTTTACAGGAATCCTTTCCTAACCCCTCTCAATTCCAGGGCTTTCCCTCTTTTAATTATTTCTTATTTATCCTGTATGTAGCTTGCTTTCCATATATTTTGTTTTCATGTTCTCTCCCTCATAAGATTAAAAGCTCCTTGAGGGCAGAGACTGCCTTTTGCCTCTTTTTATATCCTTAGCAATTAGTACAGTGCCTAGCACATAGTAGGCACTTACTAAATGTTCGTCGATTGATTGCTGTATTTCAGTTGCTGCGCCAGAAAAATTCTAAAACATATCATTAAATAGATAGATGGCTTAAAGAGGAACATTCCCACTAGAAACCTGTCTGGATCATAGAACTATAGATCTGTCTTCACCTCCTGCCATTTCCTCAATTGCAACTATGTCACTCAGACCAGAATACGAACCCTACAGGATTGAAGTCTTTGATCCTTCTGACTTTTGGTCTCTGGCTCCACTGTACTGATTGGTAATTGCTTCAGTCACCTACCCTATCTCATCATTCTTTGTCTTTTGTTTTTGGAGAGGACCAAGGTCATTGTGGGGTGATGTCTTCATTTGAGCATTAATTGGGTATAAGTGAGGCAGAGTTGTTATAAAGTCATCAGCCTCAATTTCTCTTCCAGAATCATCAAAGTTCAGTGGCAAGACAAAAGTCAAGAGGACTGGTGATGGCTCAGGATGCAGTGGATGACCTTGGCACTCACCCTCTTTAGGCCCAGGTTTTAACCCCACTTACCTTCGCTGGCCATCTTGATAGACATCATGATTCCACATGTGTACCCTCTGTACCCTCTACCTTCTCTTCTGAACTGCCCCACTTTTTCCCATTCTGGAAACATAATCAAATCAACTCTGGTATGTCAGCCAGTGGGTCCACTTCTCAACATCCCTATGACCTTCCAATCCAGAATATTCTTCCCTAGCCACTACTCCCGTACACATGTTGCCCCACCCCCACCCCCATTAAGACATAAACTCCTCAAAGGCAGGGATTCTCTTATTTTTGTGTTTGTGTCCTCAGTGCCTAGCACAGTGCTTGAGGCATAGTAAGCCTTTAAAAATGCTTTTTGTTCATTCATTATGCTCTTTGAATTGTATGATGGTACAAGTAATATTATATAAACCTCATTTTCTTCTTTAATAGGGAATTGTGCACTGACCTCCATTAAGAAGAAATGAAAACTGAGATAGGGCATCTCTGTCTCTCTCTGTCGTTGTCTCTCTCTATGTCTCTGTGTCTCTGTCTCTGTGTCTTTGTTCCCCCCATCTCTGTCTGTCTGTCTCTCTCTGTCTCTCTCCTCTCTGTCTCTTTCATATTCATTCACCTCTTTGTGCCTCTTCCTCTGTCATTCTCTATAATCATCTCACTGTGTCACTATCTTTCTCTGTTGCTATTTCTATCTCTGTCTTCTCTCTCATATTCACTTATTTGCTTTGTTTTTCTCTTTTTTTCCTCTCTCTGTCTCTTTCTATCTCCCTCTCTCTGTCTCTCCCTGTGTCCCTCTCTCTGTCTCTGTCTCTCTTCACAGCAGTAATGGGAAGAGAGAACTATTATACCTGAATTACTTGACCTGGTGGTCCAGGGCTAGGCAGGGCCTTGCAGCTGTTGTTTCCAAAGCATTCAGGCATTGTTAAACAGGCTGGCTTCCAGTGCCTTGAGAAGCTCTTTTGTTTCCTTTCCACTCTGAAACTTTGCCAGAACAACTGCAATAAGAAGTTCTCACTTGTCTTATTACGGCTCTCAGAAATGACTAGGTACAGGTGTAGCTATTTGTAATTTTCACTTACCCTGAAAACCAGGAGCCAAACTTATAAATGTCACTCCTTTATGGAGCTGGTGATTTTTGTGTTGTTGGGGTTTTTTTGTTTCTCCTAAGAGAGTTAAGGAATTTGGGCACACAATTAACTAGCAAGGCTGGTTTGTTTTGTACTCTTTCCCAGAGCTCAGCTGCAGACATTTCATAGATAGTCTATAAGATATGACAAAAAAAAAACCCAAAAACCTTCCATCTCTTACATTCTAAGGATATATTCTAGGGTGGTTTTTTTAATTTTGTTTTTGCATAGCTTTGGCTTTAGTTCAATACCCACAGCAGAGTACAGTAGAAAAAATATCGGCTTTGGATTCTAAGAATGTGTTTTTTTTTTCTCACCTCTGAGTGACTACATGTGTGGCCTTAGATGTGTCATTGAACTTCCCTGGGCCTCAGTCACCTCATTGGTAAAATGATTGATCTGGACTGAATAACTCGCAAATTCCTTTCTGACTCTAAATATAGATCCATATTCCTTTGGCCTTTGCTTAGCTCCCCTACTGTTAGCATCACACCTCTTCTTCCCATAGCTCACAGCATTATTATATTGTCACCACTCTTTATGGTACCTTCAATTGAATTTTTTGTGACTTATTTTGAATATGATTGGGAGTCTTCAAATGAAGGCTGGATGATTATGTGGTATAAAGGAGGTTTCTATTCAGGTTTGATTTGGCATAAATGACCTACGAGTCCTCTTTTAAACCTGACTCAAGAATTCTAATTTTTCCTTTATTGCAACCTGAGTTCAAAATATTTTTGAACATTAATGCACAATTGATTCCATAATGAACCCTGGAGATCATCCTATTCTCCTTGAGCTTCTGTCTTCCATGGTAAGATAGTAAGTCTCTTCTTACCATTTTGAGTACTCCTCATTTGAGCCTGTACCTCTTAGTCTCTGGTCCAGCACAATTCTGGAATACATCATTAAATACATAAATAGTTTATAGTCACTTAGAAGGGGAAACAGCAATCAAGAAAGGCTAACATGAATTTACTAAGAATAAATTACAACATCCTAAGGGCATTGCCAAAGACTGGTTTTCATGAAGGAATGTAATAAAATACTTCCTTTTTCATATCCATGTTGACAAGATGAAGAAATTTGATGGATGATGGTACATTTAAATGGACCCAGAACTAGTTGAATACCCAAGTTAATTGTTAATAGATTGATAGCAGCCTGAAGAAATGTCTCTAGAAGGATGCTGTAGGGCTCCGTTCTTAGACTTAAACCAAAAAGTATAATATATAATTTGTATTCAAAAAATATCTTGGCAGATTGGGATTATGGGAAAAATCTAAGTTGAAATTTAATCAGGATTTGATATGTAATCTTGTTCTTTGGTTCAAAAGATCAACTGAGTAAGCACAAGATTTGCGGAGATATGGCTTGTATGTAGTTCACGTGGAAAAGATCTGGGATTTTATTTGACTGAAAGGTTAATATGAGACAATGCTATGATGTTGCAAATAGAGCTAATTTGATCTTTGGCTTTATTAATAAGAATAGGATACAGGTCATATTCTTAAGGTACTGTGATCATCTAAGGGCTTTACATTTTAAGAGTGACATGGATAAAATCTTGGAGTATGTACAAAGGAGGGCAATCAGCATGGTGAAAGAACTTCTAATCATATAATAAGTAGTTCAGGATGTTTAACCTGGAAAAGAGAATACTTATAGAGGGAACGGTATGCTAAAACTATATTCTAACATCTGAAAGGCAATGATTCCTAAGAAATATTAGACTTATTTCAAAGGACAAAACTAGAATTAATGATTAGAAGTAATGAAGAGGGGGCAACTAGGTGGCACAGTGGAAAAGGCACCAGCCCTGGATTCAGAGGACCTGAGTTCAAATCTGGTCTCAGACACTTAATAGCTGTGTGACCCTGGGGAAGTCACTTAATCCCTATTGCCATGCAAAAAAAAAAGTATTGAAGAAACAAAATTTTCTCTTAAAGACAATTCCCTGTTCAAAGTGTGTAAGGGAGGAAGGACTTTTTTTTTTTGTGAGGCAATTGGGGTTAGGTGACTTGCCCAGGGTCACATACCTAGTAAAGTGTCAAGCAGCTGAGGTCAGATTTATTTGAACTCAGGTCCTTCTGAATTCAGGGCTGGTGCTCTATCCACTGCGCCACCTAACTGCCCTAGGACATCTATTTTTTAAGCTAACTATATATTAAGTTTGCATGGGAAGTGGATTGCACTGAAAAGGTAGAGAATTCTGGGTCTCAGTGGCAATGACCAAGCCAAGAGAAGTGTACATACATCCTGACCCACCTAGTAGCCTCTAAATGGGTAAACAGTATACTTATGAACCTGATATCAAGTTTATGTTGACCAAAAGTCTGGTGAGTAATTAATATTTTTTTTTTTTTGCGGGGCAATGGGGGTTAAGTGACTTGCCCAGGGTCACACAGCTAGTTAAGTGTCAAGTGTCTGAAGCCGGATTTGAACTCAGGTACTCCTGAATCCAGGGCCGGTGCTTTATACACTGCGCCACCTAGCCGCCCCCGTGAGTAATTAATATTGACAGCTTGTATGGAGGACCATGTCAAAATAACCAGCACCTAAAATACAACTATAGCTTCTCCAATCTCCAGGCCAGAGATATCACTAAGAGTGGTTCAGCATTTGTAGAGGGAATTATGACAACTCCAGATTATCATTTGGGAATTTGTCAAGTGAATAGATTGCATAGGGAAAATATATGGAATTCTTTCCTGTTGGCACTTCAGGAAAAAGGGGAAGTCAATAGTGTAGGGTGTGCAAATAAACACTTGTTCTAGAATGCATGTGACTGCAAGCCACTTGACATAGGCAAGCAGCCCAAGGTTGGCACCATTGGACACAAAACAGATATTAGCCTTGGGGTCCTCTAGCTTACAAATGCTGGTGTGGAGATGGGAGGCATCAGTGATGGAAATGTATAGGAAGGGTCATAAAGAGGTTTCTAGTCCCCAGGACTCAGAGTTTAGAGTTTTCCCAGATGTATGTTTTTGTTATTAAGGACCTAGTTGAAGAACATTGGTGTGGTAGTGCTGGCAATGCTGGCCCTGACTTAGTGTGAGTTTGGTAGCACCTCTTCATCATCCAGGGCTCAGAATGGGAGAGACTAAAATATCCTATGAACACACAGACATTCTCTCATTTATCTATTTATCTATCTATCTTTCTTCTTCTTCTTCTTCTTCTTCTTCTTCTTCTTCTTTTTCTTCTTCTTCTCCATCATCATCATCATCTCCTGTTAAGAACCAAAGCCAAGAACCAGGGTCATCAGAGGAAGAAAGCTATGGTTCCATAACATCATGAATCTAGTGCTCAAAGAAATCACATTGTTCATCCCTCTTATTTTACATATCAGGAAACTGAGGCTCAGGAAGGTTAAGTGATTTGCCCAAGTTCACACAGGTTAGTAGTTATTAAAGGTAATATTTGAATCCAGGTCCTGTGCTTTTGACATCATACCAAGTTGTCCCAACTGGAATCTTAGAATGAAAAAGAGGGGTTCAAAATTCTGCTGGGGATCTAAAACTGAGAACATCATGGTGGTGATTCTAAATTGATCCTGACAGAAGGAATGGATTGAAAGAGCTTGTTTTTCAGCAACCTCTAGCAGAAGTGTAATAAGAGCTAGAGGAAGACCATTTGATGGAGAAAGTTCATTCTCTTTTCTTTTCTTTTCTTTTCTTTTCTTTTTCTTTTTTTTTTTTTTTTGGCCAGCTAGTGGGGGTTAAGTGACTTGCCCAGGGTCACACAGCTAGTAAGTGGCCAGATTTGGACTCAGGTCCTCTTGAATCCAGGGCCAGTGCATTATCCACTGAGCCATCTAGCTGTGCCAAGAAAGTTCATTCTAAGAATTAAGTAGCAAAGTAGACTGTGGATGAACCACTCATGATGTTAACGACTTAGGGAGAGAAGAAGGGAAAGCAGCCATAACAATGATGAGCACAAAAAAAAAAAATGGAGTCTGATAGAGGAAGGAGGTTGAAATTCTAAAGAAACAAGATGTGAAGATGTGAAGCTCAAGCAGAGAACAGAAACAAAGAACAGAACTGGAAACTAGAAACATGCTGATCTTGACATCATAAGCATGTAGTATGTAGGAAGAGTCATTATGACTGAGGCATTATTTAACATTCTGGAATGCATGCACTATAGTAGTACAGAGGAGTGTGTCAGTTTTTTCTCTGCACTCTGTTATAATCAATTAAACATTAAGAACTTATTCTGGGTGAAGCTAGGTGGTACAGTAGATAAAGCACCGGCCTTGGATTCAGGAGGACCTGAGTTCAAATCCAGCTTTAGACACTTGACATTTAACTAGCTGTGTGACCCTGGACAAGTCACTTAACCCTCATTGCCCCACCAAAAAAAAAAAAAAAGAACTTATTCTGTTCCAGGCTAAATGCTTGATATACAAAGAAGCAAAAACAATCATTTTTTTTTATTTGAGGAACCTCTTTGAAACCCAGAACACTCAGTTGTAGCAGGTTGCTAACAGTGTTAGATCTATGCCCCTCCCACTACTTACAATCTCTGTTCTATGCTGAACCTACCCCTTTAACAGAAGGGTAACAATACCAAATCCCCATTCTGTTTTTCTGTAAATTTCCATGCCCAATGTTTGTACAACTGGGGCCTCAATGACCAATTATTAGAAAAATCTAGCATTCGCCTGCCTGTAACATGAAAGATAGGAAGTCAATCAGATAGAATGAGGATATATTGAAGCCATTCTCCCCCTTCCCCATGAACTTGATGGCCCTTGTCTGTCTTTGTAAGCTTCTATTGTGTCAAGGAGAGAGAACTCCAACTGGCTCCTGCATCAACCAGGAGGAAAGATAGAAAAATTGTGAAGTTGAGTGTGTCATATCCAAGGGCAGCATCTCCCATGGACCATTTCTTCCTCTAGCTACAGTCTGAAGTCTGTATGAGGTTTCTCCTTGGTTGTATTCTTTATCTGACACATGCCCCACTCAGACTGTATTATAAAGTGGTAACCATTGAAACAATCTGGTACTGTCTAAGAAATAGAGTGATGGATCAGTGGAATATATTAGGTACATAAGACACAGGAAGAAATGACCATACTAATCTAGTATTTGATAAACCCAAAGATCCAAGCTTTTGAGATAAGAACTCTGGGAAAAATAGAAGAGTTTGGCAGAAATTTGGTATAGATCAATATCTCATACCAAGTAATAAGATAAGGTAACAATGAGTAGTACATGGTTTAGACATAAAAGGTTATACCATGGGCAAATTTGGGAACCATAAAATAGTTTACTCATCAGATGTATGGATAAAGGAAAAGGAAGAATTTATGACCAAACAAGAGATAGAAAGCATTAGGAGATGTGAAATGAATACTTCTGATAATATTAAGTTAAAAAATTTTGCACAAACAAAACCAATACAGCTAAGATTAGAAAGAAAGTATAAAGAGAAACAATTTTTTTAATAGAAAGTGTCTCTGATAAAGGCCTCATTTCTCAATATATAGAGAAGGGAGTCAAATTTATAAGAATACATCATTTCCCCAGTTGATAAATGGTCAAAGGATCTGAAGAGGCAGTTTTTTGATGAAGAAATCAAAGCCATCTATAGTCATTTGAAAAAGTCCTCTAAATTACTATTGATTAGAGAAATGCATATTGAGACATATCACACCCACACATACCCCATCTTCATCTCTACCATTTACTTATTCCTAGATGTCTCTCGTTAGGCCTTAGGCTTTTCTTTTGTGAGTTAATACGTGCCATGAAATGGGCATTTTTTTTTTTGCCCATGATTGACATCACTGATTATTAAATGATCCTATATTAGCCCTGTAAACTGCTGGTACAGACTAGAAAAAAATACAACAGAGTGAATGTCCCTATTTCTCTCCATGAGGATGCAAGAAATAAGATGCATTTAAGCTTGAAAATCCTAATAGAAAGTAAATAGCTTTCTGGTAAAAGTGTGGAATTTATTACCACCTTGAACTACAGGAAGCATTATGCTATCTTTCTGACACTGGAGATCAAGGATAGTTAGACCTAAAGACAAGATCTACCTTCTAGATGTGTCTGTGACCTAGTGTGAAACTTTTTTTTGAAGTTAATGAATTAGAATGTCAATTAGAATCAATGATGAAGACTGGAAATTTAGTATAAGGACGGAAGAGTATCTGAATGGCGATGCTCTAAGATGATACAGAGTTTTTGAATGAGAAAAGTACAGATACAAATACAGATCCTTGTAGATGGACCCAATATGAATACATAGGGAGTGATTTCTAGTACCATGCAGAGGTAAACTCCTACTGTTCTGGTCGCCTGGTTGAAGTCATTGATAGATCCTGGAATCCAGTACTAATCTTCACGGAGTGATATCAATACTTGGGGAAATACAATGCCCAAGCTTCTTTTATTTTTGGCAGGGCAATGAGGATTAAGTGACTTGCCCAGGGTCACACAGCTAGTAAGTGTCAAGTGTCTGAGGCCAGATTTGAACTCAGGTCCTCCTAAATCCAGGGCCCATGCTTTATCCACTGCAACACCTAGCTAGCCCCTGCTCAAGTTTCTTCTTTCCCCCCCCCCAAGCTTCTTAAGAGGAGTAACATTCTGTTTCTTTTATCTTTCATAGCCATCAGTAAAGTATTCAAGTAATTTGAATGCCTGATTAGATAACTGAAATTCCAAAAAAGATGGTAAGCAATATGTTCAAAATTGCTAGAATTGGAGTGGGGGAAATTTGGTTCAAATCCTACACCCAGCATTTATTTGTTCACATGCTTGTGACTCTTAGAAATTAATTTAACCTTTCTGAGCCTCAGTTCTCCCATTTATGCAAAAGTAATGATTACAATGATAGTATGTATCTTAGATGTTTGTTGTGAAACCCAAATAACATCATCCATGTAAATATCTTTGTGGAACTTAAAGCTCACTGTTTTTATTATAATCAGGGGAAAATAATTTCATATGCAGACATTTACTTTACAAATCTTACACAACCCATTCTATAAATATCAAAGGATGGGCATTTTACTCTGTGCACGCTCATATGATAATGTGTTGTCTCACTGATAAAATATCTGTGTTGCAGAAAAGAACCTCACAAATAGTTTGATTTTCCTGAATCAAGTGTAAGCTCATGGAGGGCAGGAACTGTTTCATGTTTGCCTCTGAATCTCCATTGCCTAGTACATGGCAGGGGCTAAACAAATCCTTGTTGACTGCAGCCTTTTTCCTGTCATGGTGCCCCTCTGGAACTGGAACTGGAATATAATTATTTTTTACACAATTTTTCTTTTTCTAATATGAGAGTTCTTAATCAGGGATCCATGATTTTTTGAAAAAAATATGTTCATAACTATATTTCAATATAATTTATTTCTTTTGCAATGCTACATCTTTTATTTTAAGCACTAAAAACATTATTCTCAGAAGGGGTCCACAGGCTTTATTAGAGAATCGGAGGGGTCCATGACAAAAAAAAATAGATTAAGAACCCCTGGTTTAGGAGTTTGGGGAAAGTATTGAATAGTTATGAAATGACCCACATAGAATGAAAAAAAGCACGACCAATCCCATGTAGATCACAATACAGATCTTAGTCTCAACTGAGATGAAAGTGTTTCATCCAGAAGAATAATTTATGAATAAAAAGATTACTGAATGTCTTAGCAGTAAATGTTGATCACTTCATCATAGCCCAGTCATGTTTCAAGAATCTATGCAAGCTGCATGATTACTCGAGGAAGCATGGAATGATGTGTTCAAATGAGGACCATCTGTGGGGAGAAAAAGTTTGGGTTTTTTTAGTCATTCTTGAAGAATGGAAATCTGATTCTCCATGCTAAAGTGAGTATAATCCTGTTTGTATCTGTAACCCAATAGGGCAGTTGTCTTGAAATAGGCTGACTTAACATGCAGTTCATCAAAGCTGAAGATGTTGTATAAGGAGAGGTTACTGCTAGCCACTTATAATTGCCCTTGGAATGGTGACATTATTTTGTCCCCAAATTCATTTCTGCTTAATCTGTTTAAACCTATTCAATAGGAATATGTAAACTATACATTAGCCAACTCAAATATGGAGAGGATTATTGAAATTAAACTGTGCACATGCAATCCAAAGGAGGTAGAGATAAACTATGCTGTATTTGGAGTCAAAGGAGCCAGATTCAAATTCTGGCTCTCCTTCCTTCCTTACCTTGGGCATATACTTTAATCACTCTGGGACTCAGTTTCCTTGTATAATTAGTAGATTGAGGGCAGCTAGGTGGTGCAGTGGATAAAGTGCCGGCCCTGGATTCAGGAGGACCTGATTTCAAATCTGGATTCAGACACTTGACACTTTCTAGCTGTGTGACACTGGGCAAGTCACTTAACCCTCATTGCCCCACCCCCCTCAAAATGATAGTAGATTAAATGGAATGATTTCTAGAGTTCCCTTCTACTCTAAATTCATGATCCAATTATTTGTGGTGTTATTGACATAATTTAGATCAAATAAATGCTTTCCCCCAATTGTGTGGGTATTTCAACCAAATGTATTCAATAATCAGAGATATGCAAATATTTTCTCTGTTCGATTTTGCTTTTCTTAAATATGGTAGGTCAATTGAAGGCATGCAACTCTAATTCAACCCATTGTTTTTCTTTCTATGAGCCTAGAATTCAGTTCCACATTTATTAAACACCTGTAAGATGCCAAGGACTGTGTTTTATGCTGGAAATACAGAGATAAAAATTAAACTTACATTATCCTGGGAAATCTGGAGGTGTGGGTACATGTGAGCAGAGTATGCATAATATGAGATGAGACATGGTGGGGGCAAAGGAGACAAGGCAAGAGCATATATTGGATCAGAACTAAACTGGTAACTAAGCTGAGCCTTAGCTGAGAAGAAAAATATTCTTTTTCTTTCTTTCTTTCTTTTTTTTTTTTTCGGGGCAATGGAGGTTAAGTGACTTGCCTAGGGTCACACAGCTAGTGTCAAGTGTCTGAGGCTAGATTTGAACTCAGATACTCCTGAATCCAGGGCTGGGGCTTTATCCACTGCGCCACCTAGCTGCCCCTGAGAAATATTCTAAAAAGCTGAAATTATGGGGAGCATTTATTATAAAAATGTAGGTTTAACATAAACATAAAAAGAGAGGAATCTGACTTACTGATAGTTTATCAGGAGGAGAGTACTTAGAAAATTCTCAATTCTGGTGGTAGAAATATTTTGAATCAGAAAGGTTTTATATTTTGTTTTGTTTTTTAACTTATGAAAGAAATAATATTTCTAAATGTGTTGTTCAGTTATATCAGTCATGTCTGACTCTGTGGCCCCTTTTGGGTTTTTCTTGGCAAAGATACTGGAGTGGTTTGCCATTTCTTTCTCCAGATCATTTTACAGATGAGGAAACTGAGGCAAATGGGGTTGTGACTTGCCCAAGGTCACATAGACAGTAAGTATATTAGGGCAGATTTGAACTCTGGAAGAAGAATTTTCCTAACTCCAGGCCTGACACACTAACCACTACACCCCATTTTTATTAATTTCCTCATATGTAAAATAAGAGGGGTAGATCAGATGGCTTCTGGGTTCTCCTCTAGCTCTAGCTCTGATCTCATGATCATGACCTCAGTGAGTCTAGAGAGGGTGAAATAAGTCTTGTACAGAAATATCTATAGATCAAAGCAAGATTTGTGAAGAACCCTAGGAGTGGAACAAACCAAAAGATACAAGAATGCCGATGACATTTTCTGGTTCTAAAATAGCTTCCTTAATCCTTAGAGGCCCTTTCAAAAGAGCATGCCAAATGGACCAGATCACAAGCAGGTAGCGACTTAGGCTCTGGAAGAATCCAACTTGCTGAATGATATTAGTGCATGTGATACTTTACCAATCATAATTCTTGAGATTTATACTATGCTTTTCTAAAATTCCTTTTAAAGTGACCACATATTAATTTAATATCCTATCATATATTCCTATCCTATTACTACATATTAATTTAATATCATTAAGGTTGTTTCTTTCTAAAATATTCTAAAACCAATTTTACCTGTTTCAAGTAGTAAAAAATGATAAATTCATGTATCCTGGAATGTTTCCTGTCTCTAGCCTAACCTATTTGAAATCCTACCCATCCTTCAGGGCTCTGATCAGATGTCACCTCCACCATAAAACCTTCCCTGCTTCCATAGCTGCTAATGATTGCTTCCATTATCTAACTCCCATAGCAGTATTTGAATTGTTCTTGAGTTTATGATGTATAGTCTCTTACTTCCCATTAGATTGTAAGCCCCTTGAGGATAGTGATTGTGGGGTGACTTGGAAAGAGTATTGGAATCAAGATGGAATAAGACCAATGGCTATCAGGATGCCCTCCTCTCAATCACACCCCCTACACACACACACACACGCACTTAGGTTAGGCTATGTGTCCCCAAAATGCAATAAACCCAGAACTTGATTGGCCTCAGGATGGGACAAGACTCAAACTGCACTTCCCTTGGATATTTTCTAATGGCTTTTGGCTGTGTCAAAAAGTCTTCCTGATCACCCTGGGGCATAAAAGGTCCACCTACATGGATAATAATTACTATAACAGCTTGCATTTATATAGTGCTTTTAGGATTGCAGAGCACTTACAAATATTATATCATCTGATCCTCACAAGAACCCTGAACATTAGGTATTATAATCTCTGTTTTACAGATGAGGAAACTGAGGCAAGTTAAGTGATTTGCCCAAATTCACACAGCTAGTGTCTGAGTCTGGCCTTTGACTTAGGTCTTCCTGATGACAGGTCTAGCATTTTATCCACTGTACCACCTCATTGCCTCTTCAGAGTGGGTAGATCTCCTAAAACCACTTAAATGACCACATCCTTCCATGTTGACCATATTTTGATATAGAAAGGAAGGGGTCCACATCTATATATTCTTGCTATATTTAAAGGGACTTTCTCAAACCATTGGGTTTTTTTGCATCCCTGTTCCTTAAATTCCATAGTTTGAATTGTCATACAATTTGGACGAATGAAGTAAACCTCCTTTTGTTAACTACTCAGTGACCTACATGTTCCTCATTTTGTCCCAACATTGAACCTGAATTAACAGGGTGTGGGCACCAGGGCCATCCCAGAGGAAGAAGATAAGTGATCTGAGTATAAGCTTTGTCACTTATTACTTTTGTAACAGTTTGTTAATCACTCCAACTCCCTGAGCCTCAATTTCCCTATTTGAAAAATGGTACTTACAATACCTAATTCACTAGAAACATTTCTTAGTCCATGACTGCCAGGCTAAATCCTCATTGGCTTTATGACTCTGGCAACTCCTCCATCCCTACAGCCTCTTCTTCCTGTTGTTTTCAAGTTCTTCCCCTAGAACCTCCATTGGAGTAAGCACCAAAGCCAGCCAAGCTCACTTCAAATCATACTCATGACTGAGCCCATGAATCCCTGGATTTCTTCCCCATCCACGATTGCCTTCCTCTTCTCCTCCAAGCCTTTTTCATCTTCCTTTCATGTGTTGTCTTCCTGCAGCCACATGTAAGCTCCTGCAGGACTGAAGCAATCTTTTAAGTTAGTTTGTATCTGAATTCCCAGGGATTGCTACTGTGACTGACACACAGCAAGTACATGACAAATGCTATATGTATATATGATCTATTATCTATCTTTTGAATCTAGGTAAGTATTTATCTTTCTATCTCTGCATCTATGAATACTTATGTATATATATATATATATATATACCCAGCATATTGTGTGTGTATATATATATATATATATATATATAATTTTTTAAAAATTGTTTGGGGGGGACAGGATGATGAGGGTTAAGTGACTTACCGAGGGTCACACAGCTAGTAAGTGTCAAGTATCTGAATCTGGATTTGAACTCAGGTCCTCCTGAATCCAAGGCCAGTGCTTTATCCATTGTGCCACCTACCTGCCCCCAATAATGGCTATTAAAATAATCCATATACGGGGGCAGCTAGGTGGCACAGTGGATAAAGCACTGGCTCTGGATTCAGGAGGATCTGAGTTCAAATCCGCCCTCAGTCACTTGACACTTACTAGGTGTGTGACCCTGGGCAAGTCACTTAACCCTCATTGCTCCACCAAAAAAAAAAATAACCATTGTTTCATTTAATTCTCCCAATGAGGCAGTTATATATGTGTATACATACACACATACATATACACACACACACATCCACCTAACTGCCTCATTGGGAGAATTAAATGAAATAATGGTTGTTAAAACAATTCATCACCATAAAGTACTGTATAACTATATTTTCAATTCAATAAAAGTTTCTAGTATAGTAGATAGAATGCCAGTCTTGGATTCAGGAAAGCGAAAGTTCAAATCCTATGTCAGAAACATTAGCTGTGTGACCACAGGAAATGCATGCTGGGCTTGAAACAACTCTGTAAGACTTTTCTATCCACAGAGTCAGGATCTGGACAGAGTACTGTGCAAGATTTAAACGGGGTAAATCTAATAGGGATAAATGTGTCTAACATAGGTTTGAAGACCGACTTCACAGGTATTAGATGAGGAAAATATCATTAAATATCAATTATGGTTAATAATTAATTTTGTGTGAAAATATCTGGAAAGATTAATGAACTGCAAGCTCAATGGGAGTCAACAGTTTGATATAAGAACTAAAAAGACAAATCTTATCTTGTTCTCCACAAAGAGAGACTGCACGTCTAGTAATAATGATAGGCAGCATTTAAATTGCATTTTGAGATTTGTAAAGCACTTTACAAATATTTCTCTTTTTCACCCCTCACAACAACCCTGGGAGGTGGGTGCTATATCATCTCCTTTTTGCAGATGAGGACACTGAGGCAGATAGAAGCTAAATTACTTGCCCAGGGCACACAGTTACTAAATGTGTGAGGCTGAATTCCAACTCAGGTCTTGCTAACTCCTGTGCCAGTGCTCCATCCACTGTGCCACTCTGTTGCCTAAGATGACAGCACTGTTGTATTTTGCTCTAGTCAGGCCATTTGATTATATTTGGAGTATAGTGATCAGTCTGGGCTCCATAGTTGACTAAGTAGAGAATATCTAAAGGAAAATTACTCAAATGATGATCATCTGTTCTTGTGAATATACATGGTATGAATATACCTCTGATATTCTGAAGGTATGGAGAGCTCTTTACACTACAATGGTGGAGTGAACAAGGCAGTGAAGCACCTAGTAGGATACAGCCACTCCACAAACTTGCATACATCATGCTTTGTTTGCCTATGAGAAAGTGAAAATTAATCCTTCAAGTAGCACAAGTTAAACTGTGAATGTAGATTGACTGTATGTGCAAGATTCTTTGTTAGGTGGATGCTGGGAAACACAAATGCAAAATGATAGCTTCTCCGCTGAAAGAGAATCTAGCAGGGGAAATACAAAATATTGAAATTGTTATAACATTATGTTTAATAACAATATTATTATGAGGACCATTATAACCACCTTTGTAATCCCTACAGAATTTAGCAATGAATAATAGATGAATGGGTATAGTCACCATTTATTATCAAGTTTTTCTAATGACTAAATCCTGGAGTTGTCTTAATATTAATTTATTTGAGGAGGAAAATTTGCGAGGGAGTACTTACATACAGGATCAACTATTATCTACATAGCCATTCAGCTTTATGTTCTGAAGTCTTTATGTGGTTTGTATGCTTTTTAAAATTCCTTCCAGACATTCAGGAGTTCAAGGGAAGACAGAGATAGGGATTTATATGAAGCCAGATCTCATCTAACTCAGGTTTATTGTAAGCTCTTAAAAATACTAAACTTAAAGAAGAAAAAAATTGATTGAGATCATCTTTTTTCTTTCTCCATAATTGCTACTATTGAATAAAAGAATAATATCTAACACTCATATAGAACTTTAAGGTTTGCAATGTTACATATAAAAGACTGTGTTGAATAGTGAATAGTGAGCTTTGGCCCCCCAAAGACTTGAGTCTACATTCTGCTTCTGATGCAGATAGTGCTGTGGGACCCTGCACAAATCATATAACCTGTCAGTGTTCTAGGTAACTCTTTAAGGCTCAAAGTTATAGACTGATTATTGATTTGAACTCATATGAGGAGTTTCTAGAACAGTAATGCTCTGTAAATCACAGGTAGAGAAAGAAAAATTATGAAGAAAGTATCTGCATAAATATATGAAAATATTGACTGAAATTGCAGTAATCATTGACAGCTATAAACCTAATCAGGGCTACACTAACATAATTAGCTGCTGTACTAAATATGTTCTATTATTATTATTTTATAAATATTACCCCTATTATTTTAATCTGTCTCATCATTAACTAATAACATATATATTGCGATACATGTGTACCATTAATCAATGTTATTTGTCTTTCATTTCTGGAGAAGACCATGACATTGGGGTGATGTCATGACTTGCACTGATATGGATTTAAGTGAGGTAGCTCAGTGCAAGGTCACCAACCTCATTGTCTCCTCCAGAACCATCTGGGTCCAGTGGAAAGATATATGTCAGGACATATATCTTGAGATATAGAGATATAGAGAGGGCCCTGAATGTTTAAGGCAGTTGGGGTTAAATGACTTGCCCAGGGTCACACAGCTAGTAAGTGTCTGAGGTGAGATTTAAAACCAGGTCCTCTCAAGTTCAGGGCATTACTTAACTGCCCTATTAATCAGTGTAGAGTTTGATAGAAGATGTCTTGGTGACATTTCTGTTAAAGAGACTTTCTAAACTCCTTTTTTGGTTTTGTTTTGTTTTGGGTTTTGCATCTCAGTTTCTTATGTTTCATAGTTTGAGTTAACATACAACTTGGATGAACAATTTCATTTATTGTTTGATTTTCTTTACTTTGTTTTTCCCATGAACCCAGAGTTTTATGGTAAAGATGCACATGTGCAGAAATTGTGCCTATTCAGGGAAAGACTTCTCATGTATTTTGGATATATAGGGAGTCTATAAAATGTCCATACCCTTGGATGCAGAGACCAAAGGCAGCAATAAGGTTCTCTACTGTGTAATTTAAGATTCTAAATGTGGATTCTAATCTGTTCCCCCAGTTTGGGGGAAACTGACTAAAAATCACTGATAAAACGAGTTTAGGTTTTTAAGGGTTTATTGGAAAATAGAAAGAAAAAGATTGAGAATAGAATTCTAACAGCCTGGCATTCCTATCTTTCCTCAAATTTCCTGTGAAGTCCTCTGCCGCCACCACCATCAAGTCAGGAAGCCAAAAAAGCCCCAGCGCTCTCTGCACAGGCTCCCTTTCCTCCTTCCTGTCTCCTCCCAGACCATAGGAGGCTCCTCAAGTTGATTGGCTGGTAGCCTTGATAGACAGCACCCATGAGCAAACGTCATTTCCTGACGCCAAGGAAAAGCCACAATGCCTCTGAGGCATTTTCCTCATGGTGGAGCTTTCCCACAGCAAGTCTCCAGTAGGTGGCATCATTCCAATCATTACACTACAATACAAAATATCTCTAGGGGCAGTTTTCATAGTAGGAAATAATTAGGGGGCAGGGAGAGAAGACTCATTCAAATGGAGGATGGTTAAACAATACATAAGTGTAATGAAATATTATTGTACATGAATATAATAGAATATTGCTGTGCCCTAAGTAATGCTGAATATGAAGAATACAAAGAAGTACAGGGAGACTTATATTAGAGTGAAGTAATCAGAACCAGGAGAATAATATACATGATGTGCAACAATGTAAAAGAAAATAGCAATCAAAAACAAAAACTCACAAAACTAAGCTTGGTCCCAAAGAAGAGATTTTTAAAATATGTCCTCCTTTCTTTTAAAAAGCTTGGAACTTTTGGTAAAAAACATATCATCTGGGGCGGCTAGGTGGTACAGTGGATAAAGCACCGGCCCTGGATTCAGGAGTACCTGAGTTCAAATCCGGCCTCAGACACTTGACACTTATTAGCTGTGTGACCCTGGGCAAGTCACTTAACCCCCACCAAAACAAAACAAATGAAAACAAACAAACAAACAAACAAAAACCCCATATCATCTGCTGAAGTGTATTACGGAAGTTGAAGGGAGGGATCTTCCCCCTTCTCTTGCTTTCTTACTTGCGTAGCAGGCACTTTAGATAGAGAATGGGAGAGAGAGATTTTGAAATAAAGGTGATGTAAAATCAAAAGATTATATTATAATTGATTTTAAAGACAGTCTAACTGACTAGATCTATAACGATGCATAGGTCAGCCCCTGGTTTTTTTTTTTCCAATTTAGAATTTTTCCCCCAAGTTATATGTAAAAACAAATTTTATCATTTGAAGACATTGTGTTCCAAATTCTCTTCCTCCTTCCCTCCCCACTCCCCACTTAAAGATTCAAGCAATTCAATATAAGTTATACATTTGTAGTCACGCAAAACATTTACACGTTAGTCAGGTTGTGAAAGAAAACAGACAAAAAACTTTATAAAAAGAAACAAACAAAATAAAATTATACTTCAATCTGTATTCAGATACCATCAGCTCTTTCTCTAAAGGTGGATTATTATTATTTTTTTTTTGGTGAGGCAGTTGGAGTTAAGTGACTTGCCCAGGGTCACACAGCTAGTAAGTGTCAAGGGTCTGAGGACGAATTTGAACCCACGTCTTCCTGAATCCAGGGCTGGTGCTCTATCCACTGTGGTATCTAGCTGCCCCCAAATGGATTACATTTTTCATAAGTTCTTCAGAGTTGTCTTGCTGAAAATAATTACATTTTTCACAGCAGATTATCTTACAACATTGCTGTTATTTTGTATACAGAACACTTCACTTTGCATCAGCTCATGTATGTATCTCCACAGCTCCTGGTTTTGAAATAAATATCTCTGTTCTATCTGAGAATGTTTGATAAACAAAACCACATGCTTCTGGGATTAGATGAGATGTAAAATTTCCCTATATTCCTAGCAATAACAATGTGCTTGCCTGTCTACATGAGCCTAGCTATAAAAATCTATCTTCAATTGACTTAGTAATCGTCCTCTTGTAGCTTTTTCTTATTTTAAATCAAATTTACTACACTTAAAGAAGGAATATTGTTCCTACAAATATTTGATGAAATTCATAATCTCATTACATTTAAATATAATATATAAGGTATTTTTCAGAAAATGAAAATTTTATGTCTTCATATGTTGCTTGGTAAGATATATTTGATTATGAGTTTTTTGCACCTTTTTGCCAGCAAATAGATCATTTTCAAGTGTTTAAAATTTCAATTCACAGTATCTTAATTTTTTACTCTTTTGCCTGCCAACATCCTGAAGGGTGTCCTGAAAACTCTGCATTTTAAACTTGGTTTTATTAATTTAGTACAATGTAACTCAATGTTGCTGGAAGTAGATGTGATGAATTCCAAGGCTGAGTCATCCTTGGTTCTGTATAAATGAAGAATTCATTTTAGCCTTAGTAGCTAATACTTTCTTTTGGTCTTATTGCTCCTTCTTTTATTTCTTTCACCCAAGAACCTTCTCAACTTAAGAAAAATGATAAATAAGGAGGGCTTAGTCCATTTAAAGTCATATGTAGAAGGAAAATGATAAATGTTGGAGAAAATGTTGGAAAATTGGAGCACCAATTTGGAACTATGCCCAAAGGGCTATGTATAGAGCTGTTTTTTGACCTATTGACCCAGCAGTAACACTATTAGGTCAATATCCCAAAGAGATATTGGGGAAGGACCCACATGCACAAAAAAAATTAAAGCTACTCTATCTGTGGTGGAAAGGAATTGGAAATTGAGGGGATGCCCCTCAATTGGGTAATGACTGAGCAAGTTGTGGTATATGAATGTAATGGAATACTATTGTGCTATAAGAAATGATGAGCAGGCAGATTTCAGAGAAACTTGGAAAGTCTTACACGAACTAAGGCTGAGTGAAGTGAGCAAAACCAGGAGAACATTGCACACAGTAACAGCCACATTGTGCAATGATCAACTTTGATAGATGTAGTTCTCAGCTATACAATGATCCAAGACAATTCCAAAAGACTCATAATGGAAAATGTTCCCCACATTCAGAAAAAAAGAACTATGGAGTTTGAAAGCAAATTGAAGTATACTATTTTCAATTTATTTGTTTTGTTTTGTTTCTTGTGTTTTTCCTTTTGTTATTGATTCTTTTTGACATGACTAATGTGGAAATATTTTTAACATAATTGTACATATATAACCTATACCTGATTTCTTGCTTCTTGGAGAGGTGTCAGGGAAGGGAGGGAGGGAGGAAAATTTGGAACTCACTATCTTACAAAAATAAATGTTGAAAACTCTGTTTACAAGTAATTGGCAAAAATAAAATACTATTAATGAAAAAAATGAAACCACATATAATGCATTATCTCTCATAGATGAAGATGTATATGAATTTTTATCTACTCTACTGAACAGTATGACCATATTGATAAGATCATGGAATGATTGAAGTACCAAATGAAAACCAGGAAATAGTCTCTGAACCTCGGTTTCCTGAGCATGTCATTACATTTTAATATACAACCTTTTGATTTTTTAATGTAACTTAAAAGTTTGGTGACTAAAAACACTTCATAACTTTTTTTTTCCTTTTTCATTTCTTAGTTCCTAGTGCTCCCAGAAATGTTACCTTATCTGATGTCCAATCAACTAGTGTAACTTTGACGTGGGTAACACCGGACGTTATTCTTGGCTATTTTCAAAACTACAAGATTACTATCCAACTAAGGTCTCCACAGTGCAGTGATTGGGATCTTGAGGAATGCATCGAACAAAACCAAAGCCATTACCTGTATGAACCTGACCTTCTTCAGGAGACCATACATGGACTGAAGAAATTCCGATGGTATCGATTCCAGGTAGCTGCTAGTACCAATGCCGGCTATGGCAATACTTCAAATTGGATTTCCACAAAAACTCTCCCTGGTCGTAAGTAAAGGCTTGGGTAATGCCATAGTATTTTCATGTTGGTCTTTATTTTAGATAGCTGTGTAAAGATACTGAGCACATCCTCTGTTTAAAACATAAACGTTAAGGCTTCTGCTGGTGGTACTCTTTTTAAGGGCACTTAAACTCTAAGTAGTTCTGCTTCCTCAAAGTCACAAAGTAAAAAGAAAAAAAAAAAAACTACATACAAAGTTTGACTGAACTACTCTTTTTGTATATCCTCACTGTTCTTGCTCAGCAACATGAGTCATGACCTCTTCTAGCTCTGTAGCCTATGAGAATACTTTTGATCATAACGCATCAATGAGTCATCTGTATTCCTTCTTGAACTAAAACTAGGCAGGAAATATCTGCACACGTTAAAAGGAAAGCCCTTATAGTTCAATCTACATAACCTACTCTTCTCAAGAAATTTTTCTATCTCCATTGCCAACCCTCAAACCCACATGCATATATGTTTATACATGGTATGAACTGGGAAAGGAAGCATGATGATTGTAGTAAAGAGGTTATCAAACTCTTGGATGACAAAACTCCGAAAATGCAGTCAGAACTCAATTAAAATGTAATTGGGAAATGATGAACAAAATAAATAAAGATACAAGACAAAAATAGAAAATGTTAATTTTTGGTTTTCTAAGTCAATATGCAACAGCAGGGATCTGTTTCTATTTGAGTTTGACATGACTGGTATAAAGGGTAAAGTTCTGGAGAGGAACTCAGGAAGACCTAGGTTCAAATTCTACTTCAGACATCTATATATACTCTATGTACTAATGCACATCACTTAGCTGCTCTATTGAAGGGACGTTTATAGAAACCGGGAGTGGGTTGGATTAGGGAAGGAGCCAGGAAAAGGTAGGCATTGTAACAGGGAGAATTGGGTAGGGAGAACCTTCAAGGTGTGAAGGAAGGCCAGGGCAAAGGCATGCAGATGGGAGATGGAGTGTCATGTCAGGAACAGCAAAGTAGGGTGGGTCGTAGAGTGTGTTGAGGGGAGTGATGTATACATAAAAAGACTGGAAATATAGGAAGAACTCGGCTAGTTAAGAGCTTTAATTAATAAAGACTTTTTGTTTGGTTCTGAAGATAATAGGGAGCCACTATGGTTTATTGAGAAGGGGAATGACATGGTCAGACCCATGCTTTAGGAAAATCACGTTGGCTACCATGTGGATGATGGATGCGAGAAGAGGAAGATTTGAGGCAGGGAGACCAATTCAAAGGCAATTGTAATATTCTAGATAAGAGTTCATGAGGACCTTCACTAGAGTTTTGGTTGTTGGATTAAAGAGACAGAGATTATACCAGGGGTTTGGCAACTAAAGGAGGGGGCAGGGAAGGGCAAAGGGAGTGAATAATTGAGAATGCCACAAAGGTTGTAAATCTGGTCAACTGGAAGGATGGGAAGTGCCCTATAAAATGTAGGGACGTTTGGAAAAAGGTATGGTTGTAAGAAAAAAAAAGGTACTTTCTATTTTGCGAATACAAAGTTTGAGATGCCTATAGGGGTATCCAGTTTACAATGCATTGGCAGTTGTTAAAGTAGAGCTGGAGTCCAGGAGGGAGATGAAGGCTGGATATATAGATCTGGGAGTCATCAGCCCAGGAAGGATAATTGATTCCTTAAGAAGGGCAATAGGACAAGGGAACAAGTCATTTGAGAGGAGAGGATAGTGCAAAGTTGTCCTAATTCACCAAGTGATCAAGATAGAGGATGGTCTGAGAAGGCACTGAGGAGTAGGGGAATTGAAGGTCATGGGAAGAATAAAGTTTTAAGAGTACTAAGGAATAAGTGGAGATGTGATGATAAAAATGGTGATCAGACACAGGAATTTTGGAGTTTTTGAAAAAGGAAACTAAATACTTTTAGGTGATGGAAAGGTCAAGGGTATGGCCAGTCCTTTGGATAGCATGGGTACAGCACATGGCCTTTGTGATAACAGCAGAAATATGGAGTTTGGAATAATGTGTTTCTAACATACTGCTTAGGATTGGCATAGACTGTTGACTATATGAGAAAAAATGATTTTTGTATACCTATATTACATGGTTCTTCCCTTCTAATGGTAAAGCCATCACAGCATAAAATTCTAAAATAGTATGTGTATATATATATATATCTTGGTGAGGCAGTTGGGGTCAAGTGACTTGCCTAAGGTCACACAGCTGGTAAATGTTAAGTGTCTGAGGCCAGATTTGAACTCAGGTCCTCCTGACTCCAGAGCTGGTCTTCTATCCATCGTGCCACCTAGCTGCCCCATAAATAATTTTTTACAAAGAATTTGTGTATGAATAACAATAAATTAAAGAGGAAAACTCTATTTGAAGATTTATTGCACAAAGTTAGATACTGAATTTCAATAAAAATAAAAATTACAGGTTATGTGATGCTTTACATACACCATCTCTTTGACCTTCACAACACTATTGCGATATTATTATTGCTATTAGATGCGTTTTATATATGAAAAAACTGAGACTTGGAGATATTAAGTGATTTTCCCAAGATCACACAGTCAATAAGAGGGAAAGCTAGAACGCAAATGTTTGTCATCTGACTCCCTGTGCAGTACACAGGTCCCAGTACTTTCACACTGTCAACTTCTACAATTTCAAACTGGAATAGAAAAATGGAAGCATAGTGAGGTTAGAAATTATTTCCTCTACCCCAAAATTCAGATAAGTGGGCTAAGATGGATTTTTTCCTGCTATCTAGGTAATTATCTTTTTTTTCTTTGGGGGGTATATAGACACACACTCTATATAGATATCATTTATCCTCTATGTCCTCCTCCCCCACCTCCCCAAGAACAAACGATAGAAATTCCCTATGACAAATAACAAAAGCCAGCAGACTTTTTGCAATTTGATTTTTAGGCCTATTTTAATGACTTGGCACCATATATAAAAGCAATTTCTTATGGTGGATGGTGTAACAAAGTAGGATTTGAACAATCTGTCTAGCACATGAAATAGTTATTTGTAATGCCAGGGAACAGCATAGGTCCCAAAAGAGCATGGGTTTAAAATGAGTATAGAAAGAAAGGACAAATCTGATATGTGTCTCCTATGGACCACCAGGACTGGGAGACAGCAAGCAGCAAAACTCCTGGGGCAGCACTTAGGTTGTGAAAACCACAGGATACCATACTCATGAGGAATTTTAACTACCCAAACATCTGTTGAGTGAAAAAAAATTCAACAAAACATTCCTCATCAAAGAAGTTTCTAAGGAATGTGACTTTATGATCTAAAAATGGAGGAAATCTCAAACGAGGGAGAATTCTTCTAAAAATGATTTTATTCAGGGGAAAGAAATATGAAATTCTTGATGAAGTTATGATTCCTGATTAGTCAATGCTTTTATTTTATATGAAAACTGTTATATGCTTTAAGTATGCCAAGATGTATAAGTGGTAGAGGTGAAATTTACCCCTTTTTGAAAAAGATAAAATACAATGAAAGGTCTAGATCAGTAAGTGCAGAATAAGAGACAGGGAGAGAGAATCTCAGAATCAGAGTCCATTGTGTGATGTCAGATCTCCAGAAGAATCTACTTACTCCTCCCTGAACATGGAAATAGTTTTCTCTGGGAACCCTGCTGTACCATGATTAACTTCGTTGAAAACTGTTAAATGACTTCCACATTGGTAAAGCTGGGAGGTCTCATAACTGGGTTCCCATACCTGCTCTTCCATTCCACTACTGGTCACAGTGCTTGTGAAAGGTTAGCAAAAATTCTCCTTATTTTCACATATTGTCATATTTTCCCTTTGTCATTTGAAAAAAAAATGCATCATGGAAAATGTCTATTATAATTTTCTTTTTTCTGAATCTGATGTCATCCAAATAATTGAATGGTGAGTGTCAAAATAAGACTTCTGAGTCCTTTCTTATTCAATGTCAACATTTCTAGCTCTTAAAACTTTCCATAAGCCTATCTATTTTGCTAATTATGTTGTCATCTTTTAAATTAATGATCTGAAAAACCCGGGATAGAGTGTATAATAATGTAATTTGTGCATAATAACTCAAGAATTATTGAGAACACTGGAAGGAATAAATAATAAATATTTCTTAATTTTGTCTTGGTAGCCTGACAAAAATTGGCATGAACAAATAAAGTAAGGTAAAAAATATTGGATAATTGCATAATTATGTAGCATCAAAATTCCCATATGGCCTGGGGACTGAGCAAAGAGGAAGAACAATTTCAAAATCTAGGCCACCATTCAATTATAATTACATTACAGGGAGAGAAGATAAAAAATGCAACATAAAACAATTCCCATTTAGAAAGACTTGGTAAAAGAGCAGATAGAGTGCTAGACTTGGGGTTAGGGAGACCTAAGCTCAAATTCTACCTTTGATACTTTGTAATAGTGTGCCCTCCCAAAAATCAGAGCCTCACTTTTCTCATCTGTAAAATAGGAATAATAATAATAATAATAATAATAATAATAATAATAATAATAATAGCATTTATTTCACAGGGGTATCAGATGAGGTAAAGCATTACTAACTTTCAAGAGGTATAAAAATATGAACTGATAATTATTCATTCATTTAAAAAGTTAATTGGATCATTATTAGAAACCACTAAGCTATTCCCTGAATGGCAGAGAATTAATCCCATTTCTAAAGATATGGGTAAAATCACATCCTGCATGCCTTTTTTACCTACCCACATTTGCCAAAAATTCTTCCTCAATGAAAGAATAAAAACCTTAAACCAGAAGTTCCTTAGTTCAAAAGCATTATAAGCTTGGTCACTAGGTCAGAACAAGGTGTTAACTAACAGGCTTTCAGTTTGGGGGAAAGAACACCCGCAAATTGTAACTCAGTTGCATTACATTTCCTTAGGGTCAGGTGGACCTTCTAACCTCCCAGTCTCATATTTCATCTCTCATGCTTCATTCAAGTTCACTTTGATTCCTCTGGGAGTGTTCTTTTCTTTGGCTCAGATCATAGGATGATAGGTTCATAGATTTCAAGCTGGAAGGGACCCCTTGGAGGTCATCAGGTCTAACCCCCGTGTTTTACAAATGAAGAAACTGAGACACTGAGAGGTTCAATGACCCGTATCGTAAAACATAGCTACTCCATGTTGGAGTCAGGATTTGAACCCAGCTCTCCTGACTTAGTGTTATGAAAAATCTGAAGTTCTCCTCCATGTCATCACCCCATAATCTCTTTTTACCACTGCCTCATCATCACCAAAGCAAAATCCTTCTATAAACAAACTTTACCCTTTCTCCTTTTACTTATTTTCCTTTTTGCGGCTATCAGTGGTGTCAATTTTAACCTTTTTCAGCTATAGAAAAATATTCAGATTGTAAAATGCACAAAGTATCGATTTTTTTTGTCCCTACATCATACTTTAAGATTGATAACCACTGCCGGACCCAACAGGCTGTAGCACTCTTCCCTCTTCTTTCTCCACTCAGGGACAGGCCTGTGACCCCATCACACTGCCTAGGCCAGTTTTAGTACTGGTGGGAGCATGACCATCTAGCAGAAGAGTCAGACTCCTTTTCTCATACCCTTTGGCTCTTTGCAAACCTATCCTAGTACTTCCGAGGAAGATTTTCCAATAGCTTTTGTTTTGGACCATGTTTGCCTCACTACAAGGGGCAGTAAAAGGTACTCAGTGAATAATACAAATCAGGTATAAGACATGTATCTGTTGCTTACACATAAAATAAATGCTAAAAGATATAAAAATTTAATAGAATTTGATTGATTTTTGATTTGATTGAGCATTGATGAGACAAATGGCAACATATAACTATATTGTAAAGACCTGAACAGTCAGTAACATTTCTTTTAACTACTGTTACAATCTGCAAGGAAGTTGAAACATAAATTTTAGAACATGAACCAGATTGTAGGTCAGTGTAAATTGGAGTTAAATGACAATCAACAAGTATTTGTTAAATGACTGCATTGGTATTGTTCATTTAACCTTGACTTTGCATTGTCCAAACAATTCCTGATTTATGTCTTTTGCCAGTCCAGGCAAGGGCTTGGGCTCGTCTTCCTTCTAGGGGGCATTTGTTCTGACGAAGAAACCCCCCTTGGTGCCACCTAACTCCTGCTGAGGACTCAGTGTTGCCAAACATCTCGTCTTATAAGGTGGCATAAGAGCTTGTACACATCCCTATAAGAATTGATACTCATTCTACTAGGATCAGCAAAGAATAAACACAGAAGAGATATAACCAAACCCAAGATCAGACCAGCCTAGGACTTTAGCTGTCATATGCTCATGCCTGCAAGACAAGTTAGGGGAAAGGGAGTACTGCTGTCTTCTTATGCTACTCAAGAAGTAGAATTATATGATGCCACCTGAGGGTTAAAGGAGAAGAACCAAAGACAGTCACTCCTTTTTTGTTAAAGATTTAGTGAGTCATTAGTTCTTCTTGCTCAGTGACTAATAAGATTTTTGTCATATCATCTCCAAGTGCCAAGCCCTTTCAATGTACATGTGGTCAATGAGGAACAAAGAGGGGAACTATACACATACTGTGGTCAAACCTCAGTTACACTACCTACAGATGGTCTGAAGCTCCCATCCTCCCCAGGAGAGCCATTTTTTTTGTATGAGCATTAGATACACCAAGGATCTTTCCAGCTATACTAAACAGCAAACCCTTAAAGGTTGCATTGAATTAACAGTTTCTGGCATCACTGGGGGAGGGGGGGTAACATTATTACAGATGATTTGGCCTTACTATTGATGGGAACAACATCCCTAGAGGATGCCATCCTAATCTACAATTGGAATAAATGAGATAATTGAATCATTCTATAGGATGCAGCTAATTGTTACTCTAAAATTTCTACCCTTGCTAAATCATTCCTTCCCCAAAGCACCTAGATTTTATATATATATATATATATATATACACACACATATATATATATACACATATACATATATATAATATATATATATACACATATACATATATATAATATATATATACAAAATATATCTCCCAGTACCTTTTCCAACTAGAGTTTTAACACTTCCTATAATTTATCTGAAGAACAAAATCCATTTTCAGGTATAAAAGTAAGAAAGGTGCCCCGAATAATAAGGAAGGTGGTGTAAAAAAAAATGACTCTGGAGTCAGAGTCAGGAAAATGTGGGTTCAAGTCTTGCTTCTGATATATATTGTTCATATGACCCTGGGCAAGTCCCTTAACCGCAGGATGGTCTCAGGCAACTCTCTAACACTATAAGGTGCAGAGCAGATGCTGCTTGGTAGAGGGAGGTTTCCTTACCAGGAATGTGCTACATCAGTAAAATTACAGAAGGAGGAAGAAGAGGGATGGCAGAGGAGGGAAAGCATAGAAGGAAGAGGGGAGAGGAGAGAAGTGGGGAGAGAAGAAGAGGAGAGGATGAAGAGATGGAAGGAGGAAAGGAATAAAGGAAGGGAGATGGAGTAAAGAAATAAGGAAGCAAAAAGAAGGATAGAGTGAGGAAGGGAAGAAAGAAGGAAGGAAGGAAGGAGGAAAGAAAGAACAATTCCTTTAAAAGGCATCTAATCTAATTGTCAGGAACTTTAGAGATCTTTTCTAGCTCCTTTCTGAAGCACAAATCTTGAAATCAATATTCCTCACCTAAGGTCACCTAACTTCCGCTTGAAAAACCCTCCTGACAAAAGAACACGCTACCTACAGAAATGTCCAGTTCTATTTTGGGACAGTGCAAATTATGGAGCCAGAAGCTACCTCACTGTAAATTTCAGTTATTGGTCTTAATTCAATCCTCTGAGCCCAATCACAATTTGCCATCCTTCTTCCATAAAATGGTTCTTCAAATGTTTGAAGCTTGGAGTCATGGCACTGTCCTTTGCTTATAAATGAGAATAAGGCAATCCTTCATCAATGAATCATCATATTACAATTTTGTATTATCATGTCCATCTTATTATAATTGTTACTCTCCTCTGGGGATGGTCTAGTTTGCACATGTGGATCCTGAAATGTAGCAACTAGAACTCAGTATGATATTCTAGCTATAGACTGGTTAGATGCAGGAGGACCATCACCTCCCACTTTCCAGGTATTATACTTAATCAGTATAGCTTTAAAAATTTTTTTTCAGAGTACCACATCAAGCTGCTGACTCATTTCAGAATGTTCAGACCACCAAAAGCCTAAAGTGCTTTTCATGTAAATTACTGTCTAGCTACAGCTTCCTTGTCTTATATTTGTGTAGTAGTTGTTGTTTGGATCCAATTGCAAGATTTTGCATTTATCCATAGTCCAATTCATCTTGTTAGCATCATCCTCTCATTCTAATATGTTGAGATTTGGGGATCTTGAGTCTATCATCAAGGATATTAGGTGTCCCTTCCAGCTTTGTGTTATATGCAAATTTGATGAGCATGCCATTTTTGTCTTTCATTTGAGAATTGAAGTCTCAATATATGTCTATTAATCTTTTTGCTATTCTAGGAATAAAGTATTTTTTAGGTTCCAGGTGAAGTAAAGGATTAGTAATCGGGTATCCATTTTATATGATTCAGGAAAATACTCATTTGACATCAGGCAGTATTAAAAAAGAAAGATTTTACTTTAGTCAATGAGCTAGTCAGCTTCACATTAACCTCCAAAAAAGGCAACCATTAAAAACCATTTGATGCTAATGGAAAACTGTGACTTATTCTTAGTACTCATTAAATAATCTTAGCCAACACATACTTGGGCTTATTCCATTTCCATTCTGGGGTATTACTGCCGAGAAATCAGCCATTGATGCATTTGATTAGAATTTTAACAATGATAGGAAACGTGAAGTCATTGTATAACAAGAATGTAACCCCTATACTAGCTTTGGAATCAGGGTACAAAGGGAAAGGACACCTGATCACCATGGTTTTTCTAGGTTCCTAGATTTAAAGCTTAATGGGACCTTAAAGGTCATGAGATCATAGGATCATAGATTTAATGCTAAAAAGGACCTTAGAGGTCACCTAGTCAGATCCCTTCATTTTACAGATGAGAAAACTGAGGCCAACGGAGGTCATATAGGCACCAAGTGACAGAGCCAGGATTTGAACCCAGATCTTCTGACTATAAATTAAACTCATTTTCCACTATACCAACTCAAGCCTGTTGAGAATGATACATTTATCTGATATCATTAGGGTAAATCAAATTGCTATATTCCCAGGGGCATCAGAACTGCCAGCAATGATTTGAGCCATTATACTCTCTTAAATCTTCCTATCCTCTTATATGTCCTCTGCCCTAAGTGTCATCTAAGCTAAAATAATTCTTGGTAGGTATATTTCACAAAATGACCCATAATCCTCTGAGATTATAAGACTATGGAGAAGATGAAGGCCAGAGAGATTCTTTATTTCAGTGGATTCTATAATCTGTAGTCGAAGTGGTTCTTGCCTTTAGGTTTTTTTGAATCCAGAAATAAACAAAAAGCAAGCTATTTAAGAACTCCCTTCCTGAGGTCATCCATCATTTGTTAGAGGCATTCATACGTGAATGGTATGAGTCATATAGAGTTCAAATCCTAAATCAATGCAACAAGCATTTTGTTAAAATGATTTTGTGTTGCTTTTTGTGGGGGATAGGGTTTTTTGTTTTGTTTTGTTTTATATTTCTTAGCACAGTGCTTGGCTTATACTAAGGGATTAAGAAATGCTGTTGACACGTGGGTCCTAGATGCTCAGATACTAATACAACACAACAGAGCTTACATTCAAGCAAAGAAAAGCCACATATAAACAGACAAGTAAATACAAAATATATAGAAATTAAATATAAAAGAACTTCAGAGGAGGGGATCCCTAACAATTGGAAGGATCAGAAAAAAAAAACACAATCTTATAAGAAGACATGTGAGCTGGGTCTTGAATGGAGATAAGAATTCTGTACTATGAATTGCTTTCAAATCATTTAATTTTAGTATTTATATTAGGTCTTTAAACGAGGCAAGATATTGACCATCTCCCAATTCTCCAAGAGTCTGGGTCAAAGATATTATGCTCCAAGAATATTGGATTCTGGAGCAGCTAGGTGGCACAGTGGATAGAGCACCGGCCCTGGAGTCAGGAGGACCTGAGTTTGGGTCCGGCCCAGACACTTAACACTTACTAGCTGTGTGACCCTGGGCAAGTCACTTAACCCCAATTGCCTCACCAAAAAAAAAAAAAAAAGAATATTGGGTTCAAGTCTTGGGTCCTAGGTCTTCTACTTATTAGCTGGGTAACCTTGAACATAGGCAGCTAGGTGGTACAGTGAATAGAGCATGGGGCCTGAATTCAGGAAGACTCAATTTCCTGATTTCAAATCCAGCCTGACACTTACTAGTTGTATAGCCCTGGGCAAGTCACTTAACCCTATTTGCCTAAGTTTCCTTATCTGTAAAATGAGCAGGAGAAGGAAAACCATCTCAGTATCTCTGCCAAGAAAACTCCAAACAGGATCAGAAAGAGTCAGCCATGACTGAAATAACTGAACAATAGTAACTTTAAACGAGTTATTTTGCCACTTGAAAATGGTTGTTCCTTCTATAATGGGAGTGAAAAATGATGGTATCATTGCCCCAAATCAGGAGTATTCTGGAGTCAGCTTGAACTGACTCTCAAATAGTCAACTGGTAATTTTTCACCATTGTGAGTATTCATACCTCAGAAATCTAGCTGCAAATTATGGCTTGATTTATTGTTTTGTTGATTGTCTAAACTTGAGAAAGTTATGGAGAAAATCTTAATAATGCAGATTTAACTTAAAAGTGTATCATGTGGGGGCAGCTAGGTGGTGCAGTGGATAAAGCACTGGCCTTGGATTCAGGAAGACCTGAGTTGAAATCCAGCCTTAGACACTTGACACTTACTAGCTGTGTGACCCTGGGCAAGTCACTTAACCCCCATTGCCCTGCAAAAAAAAAAAAGTGTATCGTGGGGCAACTAGGTGGTGCAGTAGATAAAGCACCTGTCCTGGATTCAGGAAGACCTGAGTTCAAATCCAGCCTCAGACACTTGACACTTACTAGATGTATGGCCCTGGGCAAGTCACTTAACCCTCATTGCCCTGAAAAAAAATGTATCATGCATATATCATCCCTCTCTCCAGAGCTGATTGTTAAATATTTATTAGCAAACCACTGTCTATTAACCTCACTAGATCACTTGAGATAATGTTGAGGAAAGCGTTTTGTGAATTGCAAAGCACCATGCACATGTGAGTTAATTTAGCTATTATTTTCTCTTCTCATCTTTTTTTGATACAGTCCTGGCGCAAGTTTCTAATCTGTTCTTATTTTTGTTGTTATTTCTACTAGTTACTACTACTACTACTACTACTACTACTACCACCACCACCACCACCTAGTACTACTACTACTTATAATATTACTATTAACATTACTACTGTTGTTTTTTCTCATTCTCATCTTTTACTAGTAATATGAGTACAATTATGCCCTATTTTTCCAACACTAAATTAGATTCTAGAAATTCACAGAAGGGAAAATTACCATAAGACTTGAAATCTACTGAATCCCAAAGCTCCATCATTCTGGAGTGTTCATGATTTGGCAATTCTCAGTCAAAGTGATATAGACTTGGGGTTTTTGAACTTTGTGTAAGAACTATGTTAAATGATGGGCAATCCAGACTCACCTTTCAGCTGACACACTTAACTGCTGCCTTAGCATCAAGACACAGATGGATGGGAAAGCTGACCCTGACCCACATAAGATCCACATTCCTGTGCAAGGATAGAAGCATGATAATCAGGAAATGATGGTTATTAGTTACAGAAAATGCATTATTGTGAAAACCAGGAGAAAAGTGCTTATGAGAGGAAGTGATTGGATTATAGGGGAATGAGAGAATAAGGATAGGTCATTCCTACTGAGTAAATTGCTGTGATTTATAAGAGAAAGGGTATAGTGATATCTTGGCCCATTACTGACTAGACTCATTTCACAAACAATGCTAAATCAATATGTGACAGTTTCCAGAGAGACAAACAAAGTCTCTCAAAGATGTTTATTAGTTCCAAAGCAGCTAAATTGGCACATTTTCAATTTCCCATCATCTTATTACAATTTTACTTTCTTTTTGGGGGGGTAATAGCTTTTCATTACTTCAACTTCCTACTCTTCTTAATTAACTTGCTAATAATCTTTTAATGTACACTGTGATGAAAGAAAAGGAAATGATGGTCCTATTGTATGTATGTATATAGGCATGTTGGATGCATTCCAAAGGATATATGTCTGAAAGAAATTTGAAAATTTTGTTTTTCTAGATGAGTAAATTATTGTTTTGATTGGCAGGAAATTGAGTGAAATAAATAGCTATTGATTTTATTTTATAAGTCAGACGTTTTAGATGTCCTAAATAATTTTCATACTATTTCTAAAAGATAATATTTCATTGATTTTTCTTTATTTCTTTAAAATAAGTGAAATATAGATATTGATATAGAAATAGATGTAGACATAGACATAGAGGCAGTCCTAAATTAAAATTTATTTAATTATAAATCTGTTGTTGGGGGAGGGGTGCAGCTAGGCGGTGCAGTGAATAAAGTACCATCTGTAGATTCAGGAGGACCTGAGTTCAAATTTGGCCTCAAACACTTGACAGTTACTAGCTGTGTGACCCTGGGCAAGTCACCTAACCCTCACTGCCCTGCAAATAAATAAATAAATAAACAAACAAACAAATAAATAATAAATAAATAAATGAATGAATGAATGAATGAATGAATGAATAAATAAATAAACAAATAAATAAATGAATGAATGAATAAATAAATAAGTAAATAGATAAATAAATAAGTAAATAAATAAACAAATAAATAAATAAACAGATAAATAAATAAATAAATAAATGAATAAATAAATAGATAGATAGATAGATAGATAAATAAATAAATAAATAAATTAGCAAATAAATAAATAAGCAAATAATTAAATAAGCAAATAAATCAATGAAGAAAGAAAGAAAGAAAGAAAGAAAGAAAGAAAGAAAGGAAAGAAAGAAGGAAAGAAAAGAGAAATCAATTGTTGGGAATCCCAAGCACCTTTAACAATAGGATCTATTTTTCTAAAAATAACATTTAGGCTTTCATCCCAGCCAATAAAATTCCTTGTAACCCAAGTCTTTTATATCCTTAAAGTACAACATTAAACTTGAAAAGTCATATCAGCCTATGATCTCATTAATTTGAGATTTGTCTCCAACAACAAAGATTAGAACCAATCCATACTTGCCTGTCCTGTGCATTCCTTGTCAATGTTCTCTCAAAAAGTTCATCACAGAATATCAATTTAATGTGCTAGAGGTCTTCATTGATTTCTCTTGTCTTTGTGGCAGTAGCAATGGAGCACTTGGCTTGTTCTTGGCATGTGATCAGCCCATCTTCCCTTCCTCTCATACAATTCCTTAATGATGTCCTTTATTCCTGTTCTTTGGAGTTCCTCATGATTTATCTGTCGCAACATTCTTACACCCACCATATTCATTCATTGTCGTCCGTATCATACTAGTCTTTAGTTCTTAAGAGGCAGTACCATTCCAGATCCTGCCACCATCTAGCAATATTAGTTAAATATTAGTTTTTTGTTGTTTTTTGTTGTTTCGTTTTGTTTAGAGATGAGTCTTAGCCTTCATAGGAAGCTTGGGATAAGGGAAAAAACAAAACAAAACAACAACAACAAAACCTTTGAAATTTCTCCAAAGCAATTGATTCCACTGTCCTCTTCTTTTTTAAAAATTCTGGGCCCAGCTCACTGCCCATCTGTATTGTCTGTCCAAGATGGACATAGTATTGTATAAGCACAATAGGACATCTATTAAAAAGAATGATGGAATATGGACAATAACATTATTTTTCCACTTGCTCTTTCTTGTGTGGACGGATTAGCTAAACTCCCATGAGTTATTACACATCTTTTCAAGGAGTGTCTGTAATATCTTACAGCTTAATACAATGAAAACAATTTAATCTAAAAACAGTATCATTCATAGTACCTTCCTATGCACAGACAATCCCTCCTCTACCTGGACTCTGCCTTGGATCTCCTCCATCGCTGTAGTAAACCTCATTATATACAAGCGTACCCTGTTTTATGTCTCATTTGCTGTTATATTCTCTAAGTTAATTTTATTGTTGGAGACAAATGCCAAATTGATGAGATCATAGACTGATTTGAGTATTTGAATATCAATTCAATACATTAATTTGGTAGTTTTTGATGCTCTCTTGGTTGTGCTTTTCTATATGTGCCTTCACAAATGGATCACTTTTGACAACACAGATATCCTCTATAAACACTTGATCTAATCTGACTGATTTTCTGAGCTTTCTTCTTTTTCATGCCATTTCTAACTCCTCTATAAACATTTTTGGAACTGTAATGTTAGGGTCCAAGTGCAGTGGTTCCATTACCTTGATGGAGAAAATACTTTGTCGAAATGTTCTTTGTAGATGTCTTCCATTTTTTCCATCTTCCAGATAAAAATTCTTTGAAGTACGTAGTGCAATTATTATCTCAGTTTTTCCTATGAAGAAATGAGTCCCACAGAGTACCAATGACTTGTCTCTTGACACCCAGCACTTAGCACAGTGTGTGGCACATAGTAGGCACTTAATAAGTGGTTATCAATTGATTGATATAACTAATAAATGCCAAGGACATGTACAGAACCTAAATGATGCATGATTTCCATTACACAAGTTGGTCTTTCTATCATCTTTCTATAATCTATACACATCTATACATATATATACACATACGTACACATATACATACATGTGTATGTACATGTTGTTGTTCAGTTGATTTATCTGTGTCCAGCTCTTTGTGACCCTGTTTTGGGGTTTTCTTGGCAAAGATAAAGGAGTGGTTTTGCCATTTCCTTTTTCAGCTTATTTTATAGATGAGGGAACTGAGGCAAACAGGGTTAAGTGCCCTACCCAGGGTCACACAGCCAGTAAGTGTCTGAGGCTAGATTTGAACTCATGAAGATGAGTCTTCCTGATTCCAAGCTCAGTGCCCTATCTACAGTACCACCTAGCTGCCATATGTATATTTATTTGTTTGTTTATGCACACATACATGCATATACATACATACAATGTTTCTATGAGGAAAATATATTTAGTTATATACTGGGATGTTAGGAACATATTTCTTTTCTTTTTGTGTGTGTGGGGCTATGAGCGTTAAGTGACTTGCCCAGGGTCACATAGCTAGTAAGTGTCAAGTGTCTGAGCCCGGATTTGAACTCAGGTCCTTCTGAATCCAGGGCAGGTGCTTTATGCCCTGTGCCACCTAGCTGCCCCCAGGAACATATTTCTACCAGCTATTGTAGGATTAAATAATCTCTACCCTTTCTCCTTCCCCACTTCTGATGTTGGAGTTATCCCAATAGCATGTCACTGCAGGTAAATCTTTTACCCACCTAATAGGTGGTAGCTGTTTAGGAGCGCCAGCAGTCATGAGGTAGGGTAGGAATAAGGGGGAATAGTGAAGGTGCAGGAAAGAGATGAAAACTCTGATTAGAAAACTCTAAGTCTAAGGGAGTATATGGGTGGTGCGATTGGCCTGCCTGGTTCCACCAATTTACCTGTCATCTGCTTTCTATTTGTAAAGGACTCCAGAAAATTGCTTACTTACTCTCCATTCCTATGCTACCAGCTGTTATTTCCAACCTGAGTTTCTATTCTTTCATGAAAAATAACACATTCCTAAAGTTTCTCCTTTACTTCAACTCCTGGTTCCTGAAGGTAGAATCTGCAGTTTTTCTGAAGGTCTTTATTGTTAGCTGCAATAGGTAAGAATAGGACTACAGTGGGGCAGTGGATAAAGGATTGGCTTTGGAGTTAGAAAGACCAGTTGCCCCAGGCAACTCTCTAAGACTGTTACAGAATATGGACCAATCTTCATTGGTAAAGGGAGCTTCCTCATCAGGACCTCATTATACCAATAAAATTATATGTCTGGTGCAAAACCAAAAACACTAGGCTAACAGATGAGTGGGAAATGGAAAGGCATATAACATCACTTTAAAATTTCACCATAGGACAGCTAGGTGGCACAGTGGTTAAAGCCCCAGCCCTGGAGTCAGGAGGACCAGAGTTCAAATCCAACCTCAGACACACGACACTAACTGGGCAAGTGACTTAACCCTGATTGCCTCACAAAAATTTAATTAATTAATTAATTATCACCATAAAAATTCAATTAGGAAGACTGCTTCCAAATTCTTCCATTTTGGACATACCTCTTTCACAGAGACCGTATAAGGAAAGCTCTAACAAAGAGTAGGGTGATAGGGGCTTTTCCTCTAGGGCAAATCTAGTGTATAAAATTTTAATGCACGCATTCCTGCAGCACCATGGAATCTGCCATAATAACTAATTATCCATCCTACTCAACTACATTCATTTTAATTAACTTCATATTATTTTCACATCATGAGTTACAAATATGATTTTAATGCATCATCCATATATACCCAGAAATACTTGCTCCAGGATTATTTCTTGCTTCTTGCCTTGGGCACTGAAATTGCTAGTTCCAACTATATTCAGCAATTCTCTGATAGTTATTTGGTTACACAAAGGGCTGATAAACAATTCATTTCCCATTTCCAGAGTAGAAACAATATATTCAGCTCAATTCATATTCAGAAGACAATAGATATGAAAAAAGGAAGTGCATTACACAGGAAGACCTTAGTCTTTACCCCTCTTCTTATCCTTTCTGGCTGTGTAACCTGGAGCAAGTCACTTAACCCCTTAATACTCTGTTGTTTCTGTTTAGCGATTTTCAGTAAAATCTGATTCTTCATGACCCCATTTGGGGTTTTCTTGGCAAAGATACTGGAGTGGCTTTGCCATTTCCTTTTCCAACTCTTTTTTTTCTTTTTTGGTGAGAAAATTGGGGTTAAGTGACTTGCCCAGAGTCACACAGTTTGTAAGTATTATGTGTCTGAGGCCGGATTTGAACTCAGGTCCTCCTGACTCCAGGGCTGATGCTCTATCCACTGTGCCACCTAGCTGCCCCCTGTTTTCCAGCTCATTTTACAGATGAGGAATCTGAGGCAAACAGGGTTAAGTGACTTTCCCAGTGTCAATCAGCTAGCATATGAGATCTTCCTGACTGTAGGCTCACTCTGCACTCTGCCACCTACCTGCCCTCAGTGGTCTGGTCAACTCTGTAAGACTATAAATTTCACAGAAGGTACCATCCTGCATTGTTAGAGGGAGTTTTCCTCGCCCGGTCATGACTTACACCAGTGAAATCACAGATCCAATCTCTACCTTTATCCTTAGTAAATATGAAACGTAGTTCACTAGTATTTTGTGTATCATTCAGTTTCCCATCCATCCTTTCTCAAATTAAATTAGAGTCAGCATATGCTCTGTGAATGAGACATTTTCAAGTCCTTTTTGTAGAGGAGGGGTAGAATTCTTTCTGTAAAAAAAACACACAAGAGGGGCAGCTAGGTGGCACAGTGGATAAAGCACCAGCCCTGGAGTCAGGAGTTCCTGAGTTCAAATCCAGCCTCAGACACTTGACACTTACCAGCTGTGTGACCCTGGGCAAGTCACTTAACCCCCATTGCCCCGCAAAACAAAACAAAAAGAAACAAAAAAAAACACACAAGAACTTAGCAACAGGTATGCTTTTTTGTCTGACAATGTATATATTCAAAGTATTTATAGTATTTATAATCTAATAGTACAATTCTCATGAGAGAAATAGATGTACTACATAATGTATAACAATTTTTTGATGAGGTAGGGTTGATCTTTCAATGTCTTCAAAACAAAATCAAAATTATTAGTTTCTCTTGTCTTGTATTTAGCTTGTTAAAATTGCTCATTCAGAATGTGAGAGAGTAAAACTGTTTCCATTTTTATAGCTCCAGATGGTCCTCCTGAAAATGTAAATGTTGTAGCTACCTCACCTTATAGTATTAATATCAGTTGGAATGAACCTGCCACTATCACCGGACCAACCTTCTACCTTATAGATATAAAGTCGGTAAGACTTTCCTCATTTATTTGCTAGGTCATGATAATGTATACAAAGATGATGATGATAATATACACAAAGGTCAAGTATTAGGTTTATATTCTTATAAGTAAATGCTCAACTAATGATTAAAATAAGACATGTTCCCTAACTCTTCACTCTCTATGATCTTGTATGTTACTTTATTCTGTTCTGTTTCTATGTTCATTTTTTAAAAAATGGTGATAATTCCATCCATCTCAAAAGATAAGGTATGCAATCATCATTCTAATGGAAAATGAATGCCTTTCTTGAACTGCATGTTTTCTGTCACTATGTTTGGTGCCAGGTTCTTTTCTTATTGCAAATATATTTGAACTAAGCTAAAATAATATTAATGAAAAGACTGATATCTTATTATGGTATGGAGGTGTACCAACATTCATGGAGAAAATGCCATCAAAAGAAAATATTTTGACCTCTACAATGAAGGAAAACCTTAAAACCTGAGCCTAGCAGTACATTGTGTCGGCTTGGCTAGGTAAGTGTGGAAGGGCAGGCTGGCCACTATGTGATGAATTCTCTGGTCTTGGTGACCAGTGGAATAGATTAATGCCTGAATCTTGAAAGCTTAAAAGGTACTTCATTTAAGGACTTAGGGCATCTGTGAGTTCTTTAGCATGACTTACTCTGCTGACATAGGCTATGAATCCTCTCTGTTAGGTACCTAACTGATGCTTGTTGAATGATTCATTGAGCTGCTTTGGCCAAAAAGCTTACTCAACTCATGGTCAGAACTGCCCCAAGCTTAACTAAGTTGTTCCACTGATAACAGCTCTAGTCTCACCAGGCCCATTCTCAAAGTCTTTCCCTTTTGTTAGGACCAACTACAGCCATTTTTTTTTTCATGAGAATCACCTTCAAGAAGCCAGGGTTCCTTCTGCCCAATCATGAAGCATTGGAGTCAAGACAAGTGAAAGGAAAATGCTACTTTAGTTGAAAATATTTTGTATTTCCTAAAATCTGATAGAGTTTAAAGAAAAAAAATAATCACACACATTTGAAATAAGGTCGTTTTCTTAGCAATGCTACTAAATTTATTTTATTCATGGGGGATTTCTGGTGAAATATTGAAAAGATAAACCAGGCAAATAGCAAAAAGAACTTGCTAATTCAATCCAAAAACTGTTAAAGTCATAGGATCATAAATCTAGAGCTGGAAGAGACCTCAGAGGTCATTTATTCCAACCCTTTCATTTTATAGAGTATCAGGGAGGTCACAAAAGTAATAAGTTTCAGAGGTAGAATTCAAACCTAGGTCCTCTTACTCAAGAGCCTGTTTATTTGTTTATTTTTACTGGGAACAATCTGGGGGACAGAATGCTTACTAGACCCCAGGGCTGTGCTATTTTCTTTAGAATCTTTAGAATGAAACATGCCTTAAAGAATGAATCAGTATGCAAATCAGTGCCTATCCCAGAAGTTATAAGGCAGGCCAAGGAAACATCACCGATCAGCCAGATGGAGAAAACATTTGGGAATTAGATGTGAAAAGAGGAGGTCTTCATTCAATGTTATACCCTCTGCTCTGATCATAAGATAGAGTTTAGGGGGAAATGGATATACATGGTCAAATAAAAAAAAAAAAATACCCAATTCACATCCTGAATGATTCAACCTAGATTGGGCTTTAGAATTAAGGATAAATGCATTCCACACTTTCTTGAACTCTAACCTTTAAAAAAAATTGTTAATTCAAACACATTATTCTTTTTTAAATAAGATTGATTTTCTTTAATTTTTTTTGGAAATAGATTTCCACTAAAAACTTCTATAGAGTCCCTTTTAATTTTCAACCCATTCTTCCCTGCATAGCTTCAGCTCTCTCTGCATGTACGTGTGCCTCTCTCTCTGTCTCCCTCTCTGTCTCTGTCTGTCTATCTGTCTGTATATATATATATGTATATATGTGTGTGTGTGTGTGTGTGTACAAATGACACATTGAATATTGATGGTGAGAGATACAGAATAGTTAAAGATGACATAACTGAAATATATGTGTATATCTATCTATATATAGATATCTTTCTCTATATACATATATAGAGAAACATATATATATAATACATAATATATAAATGTCAGATATATCATCCTTGACTCCTCAGTCCCCCTCACTGTCAATCTGTCATTTCTACCTTTATGATATCTCTTGTATATACCTCTTTCTTTCCTCTGACATTGCCACAAGTCTGGTGAAAACCCTCTTTGCCACACACCTTCAGTAACCATTTTGGTTGGTCTCCCTGCTTCAAGTCTCTCCCCACTCCAATTGGCCATATCATATAAGTCTTCCCACACAAATCTAACTATGTCATCCCCCTATTCAGTAAACCCCAGTGGCTCCCTATTAACTCCTGGATTACATATATAATTCTCTATCTTGCTTGTAAAGCCCTTCCAGGCTGACCCCTTCCTGGATTTCTGGTTTTCTTATTCTGTACTCCCCTCTTCATAGTGTCTGGTGATACTGGCCTTCTTTCTACTACACCTCTCTCTGCACCCAACTAAAGATATTTTCACTGGATGTCCTCCATGCCTAGAATTCCTTCCTTCCTCATCTTTAGCTAGAGTAATTACCTAGAATAATCTAATGCCTAGAATTTTCTCTCCCTCTTCATCTCTGCCTTCTGGTTTCTATCTTCCTTCAAAGCTCAGCTAAATACCACCTCCTGAAAGAAACCTTTTCTAGTTCATTTTTGGTTTTGGTTTTGGTTTTGTTTTGTTTTGTTTTGCAGGGCTAAGTGACTTGCCCAGGGTCACACAGTTAGTAAGTGTCAAGTGTCTGAGACCAGATTTGAACTCAGGTCCTCCTGAATCCATTGCCACCTAGCTGCCTCCTCCAATTCTTCTTAATCTTAGTGCCTTCCCTCTGACATTATCTCTAATCTATCCTCTATATATCTTGTTTGCATGTAGTTGTTTGCTCTCAAGGAGCTCACAGTCTGTTGGGGCATACAAAGACCTTTTTTTTTCTTGTCTTTTTTTTTTGTATCTCTACATAGTAAGCACTTAATAAATGTTTGTTGACTGATTTACTGATAGGATGGCTGAATGAAGAAAAAAAAAAGTTGCATTCGATGTCAAAGTAAGGTTTTAAAGCTGGTTGACCAAGGGTGTGGGAATTATGATATGATAAGAAATTGTAGTCAAAGACTGGTATTTCAAATTTCAAGAGTTTAAACTCCTGAGCAATTTAAAGTGATCGATGAGGTAGAAATCATATGATGTCAACACACACACATTCATTAAGCCCTTACCATGTGCCTAGTGCCTCTAAGTCCCTGCCCTCAAGGAGCACCTAGATGGAGATGGATGGATATTATAGATTTTGAGGAGGTTGAGCAAATGTGAGGCTGGGATTCTAAAAGCAATATTTAATATAAATATTGATATCCCTAAGGATGATGGTAAAAGGTAGCCTAGAGGAAAAGGCTGAATCATGAGCTTAAATCATTTTGGAGCAAGGTGTAGGGGGAGAACATCCTAGGTGTCAGGAGAAAACTAGAACATGGGTAGTGAGGGATGAAAAGATGGGCTTTCATTGAAGAGGGTTCCCACATGATAAGCAAACAAACTCGAAGATAATTTAGTTTTCTTATTGTCAAAAGTCTTTCAAGGTATCGTGTGTTTAAGAGGCTTCAGTTTAGCTTATCATTAAAAGGCTTGGAGAGAGGGAAGGGGGGGGAGGGAAGGGGAGGGGAGGAGTGGCAACATAGTGGACAGGCAACTGGCCTTGAAGCTAGGAAATCCTAAATTTAAATCTGTCCTCTGACACATAGTGGGTATGTGACCCTCGGCAAGTCACACAACTTCTCAATGATCTAAGTGACTCTCTACAGTTATTAGTTTCAGAGAAGGTGTCAACCTGGATTGGTAGAAGGATTTTCCTTACCTGGGAGTTCCCTCCATCATAGCTCTAGTTCTTATACATATGGAGATACCTTTTCTCCTTATAAGAAGAAAAGAATGCTACTAGTATCTCGCCAACAGGACTTGCAAACCCCTGTCATTAGTCAAGGCTAGTTGTTTGTATGTTTGTTTAATCCAATCTAAAAGGGCCCTTTTGATTATTTTTCTCCTGAGAGAGGAAATTACTAACACAATTTTTGTTGTTTGCCCCTGCAGTAGATGCAGTTTTTAGCCTAAGAAACAAAGGCTGTTAGAACAGAACAAGATTTTGAAGAGTAAATCAAGCATAAAATAAATTGCTTTCAAAACTGGGGGTTGGGAGGGGGCAATGGTATTTATAGCCTTCTTGTGATTCAATGCCATGTTCCTAAGCAAGACACAGTACTGCACTTTGTCTCTTGATGGTCATCTCCGGAAATGAATGTCTGCTTAGTACATCAGAACTTTAGTTAAGGTTAATTCTCAGCGGGGCTAGAGAGGCACATCTGTCAAAGGAAGGGGATGCTTGAACTAACCTAACACTTTAGCAGCTGTATTTTATATAAATCTGACCCATTGGGGAAACTACTGTATTGCTACCTGATCGTGTCTTAAAATAACCTTACATGTGTATATCTATATTTCTCTATCTTTCTCTGTCTCTCTCAGTCTCTATGTGTGTGTGTGTGTGTGTGTGTGTGTGTGTGTGTGTATACACATATATATATATATGTGTGTGTGTGTACATGTTTGCACCATGCATATATAAAATACAGTAGCCATAATATCTATATTATATTGTTATATTATTATCATATCATATCATATTATATTATATTTCTCATTCTCACAGATTGAAATAGTCACCCCCAACTAAACAAAGATCTTCAGCTAGAGTGATTACCTAGAATAATTTAATGCAGAAATAAAAATTACAAGGAGAATATCATTCACATAGAATCCATATGATTGCAGTTTGCTTATTGCAATTTCATGTGGTGTCTCTTTTCATTATTCTTTTTCCTTATAGGTAGATAGCGATGAATATAATGTTTCTTTCATCAAGGCCAATGAGGAAAATAAAACCATCGAGATTACAGATTTAAAAGTATTTACAAGGTATTCTGTAGTAATCACTGCATTTACTGGAAACCTCAGTTCAGCCCATGGAGATGGCATAGCAAGCGCTCGAGTTATTGTTACCACATTAGAATCAGGTAAGACAGTTGCTTAGTGTTCCCTGAATTAAATTTTCCAGTTGATTTTCTTCTTGGAGTTAATCCACAGAAAAATTTTAAAATTATTACTGTAAAAGTATAAACATCTAGCATATCTCTTATAGTAATACAAATTTAGTATGAAGTAAAAATGATACAAATCTATGAGAAGCAGCCTGGTTTAGTGAATGGAGAGCCAACCTCAGGGTCAAGGAGACCTGGGTTTGAGTGCAGTCTCTGACACATACTGGATGTGAGATCCTGGACAAGTCATGTAACTTCTCAGTGCTGTAGTTAAATCTCTAAGACAATGAAATGAAAAGAATGTGCAAACAAGAGCTGCATTGGTAGAAATTGGTAAAAAATAAAAAATATATATATACATGCATATCTATATACATATATGTGCATGTACATATATGTATTTGTGTGTGTTACATGTGTATATTACAAGATCAAATGAAATGACTGAATTTTTAAATGGGATATAAGTTGATCTATGGGAAAAAATATCGAACAATACAGAAAGCAATTTGTTTTATTTTTAGCACCTAAAGACCCACCAAACAACATGACATTTCAGAAGATTCCTGATGAAGTCACAAAATTCCAGCTAACTTTCCTTCCTCCATCTGAACCTAATGGGAATATCCGAGTATATCAAGCTTTGGTGTACAGAGAAGATGACCCCACTGCCTTCCAGATACACAATCTGAGTATCATCCAGAAAACAGACACTTCAGTCATCGCAATGTTAGAAGGATTGAAAGGAGGCCACACATACAATATAAGTGTAAGGGTTGATAATTTGCAACTTGTTAAGCTAAATCTAAAAAAAATTAGGAAGCAAAAGTCCCTATTTTTAATTTATAGCTTTAGATATTATACATTTTTGTGATGCTTTTGGTGATTTATAAATGAGAGATAGGTTTAATGAAGGTCTGGTAGAGAGAACATTACTTCTATAAAGGTTCTGAGTTCAAATCCCACTTCTGTTACTACCTATGTCATGTTGGATATTATTTAACCTTTAGGCTTAAATTGTTTATCTGTAAAATAAGAGGGTTTCAGTAGATGGCTTCTAAAGTCCTTTCTAGGTTCAGATCAAGGATCTCAATGATTTTCCTATTGTAATGCAGTAAGTACTATTAAAATGCAGAATGCCATGTAATTGATTATTAGGCAATTACTGGAAACAAACAGAAAGAGATAACTGGTCAAGGCCAAACATTTATGTAAGGTAAAATATTATGACTCGATATAATGAATTATAAAAGGGAGTTTTTGAAGCCCTTTATGGCCACAACTCTTGATGGAACATAGCATAGTATCAGAAGTGAAAATATCTTTTCAGAGTCGAACATTTAACTTTGTATAATTATCAGTAGACAGCTAATCAGTAAATAGCAACTTGTAGATTATGTAAATCTTGATGGTCTTTCCCATTTAAAAAAAAAAAAGATTATGCCTATTTCTTTCTATTCTGTCATTGTTTGAATTACAACTTATATGTAGAAACATGGGACAGACTGTCACCTTCTAAGGAGGGATATAGCCCATTCCCTGACTGCAGGAAGCACTTTACCTAAGCATACTAGACAGATGAGAACCACGCTATTCTTAGAAGGTCATCATGAAAGGGGAGCATGCATATCTCTGAGGGGCAGTATGATGTAGTAGATAGAGCAATGAGTGGACTTAGCATCAAGAAGACCTGAGCTTAAGTCCAGCCTCAGACACTGGCTAGCCATGTGACACTAGTTAGTCTCTTCATCTGTGAAATGGGTGAACTTGGTGAGCTCTAAGGTGCCTTCGAATTCTAAATCTGTGATCCTATGAACTCTTTATAACAACTCTCAGGACAAACCAATGACAACAATTATGTATAATTTGAGTGCAATACTTTTAATCCCCTCTGATTTTTCTATATATCATATTTCCTTCTGGAATCCTTGCTGAACTTCCTCAACATAGAGGTCTGTTATATGGAGAGAATTCTTAAGAGAGTAGAGCATAGGATCAAAACAAAGTAGAATGAGGTTGGGTCATAAATGGCCTCTGGACATTCAGAGATGTGTTTTCTGATGAGTTCAATAGCAGTTTTATAATGTAATGGCACTATCTCTGCCCTACACAGAAATCCCATGCATAGAAAGAGTTGGTGATGCAGGTGAGAAATCCCATATTCCCTTTCACAAAGTCCTTCCTTTCCTTTCCTCTACATTCCTAGTCCTCACTCTGGCCTTAGTAACATATTCTAAAAGTATACCCCGGGGCGGCTAGGTGGCACAGTGGATAGAGCACCGGCCCTGGAGTCAGGAGTACCTGAGTTCAAATCCGGCCTCAGACACTTAACACTTACTAGCTGTGTGACCCTGGGCAAGTCACTTAACCCCAATTGCCTCACAAAAAAACAAACAAACAAACAAAAAACCTAAAAGTATACCCCTTGCCTTTTTCCTTGATGGCTTCCATCTACTGTTATTACATTCCAATGCAGTCTTAGCACAATAATAATAATAACAATAACAACAACAACAATAACAATAATAATAATAATAATAAATCAATAATTTTACTTGTCATTTGAATCATGTCACTCTCTTCCTCATCTGATCACTGATTATGGCTTCCACTAGCCTTTTCAATCAAATGAAAATTCAAAATTGCAGATTTTTATTAACTAGCTATATCTTTGCTTTTTCCCCCCTTCCTCTACCCAAAGAATCAAGAGCATTCAGTGACTTTTCCTTATGCATAGATGCAGTGCTTTCTTTTTCCTGTAAGTTGTTCATGACTCCTACACAATCTTCCCTATTCCTTTTCTTATATTAAGGCCCAATTCAAGACTAAGTAGTTTTACAGATCTCCCCTAACCCAATCATTAGAGTGTACATAGCTATTTCTGGTTCCTATAGTAATAAGTCTTAGGGCAGTTAGGGGGCACAGTGGATAGATAGAATGCTGGGCCTGGAACCAGGAAGACTCATCTTTGTGAATTCAAATCTGGCATGAGACGCTGGCTAGCTGTGTGGCCCTGGGTAAGTCACCTAATCCTGTTTGCCTCAGTTCCTCATCTGTAAAATGAACTGGAGAAGGAAATGGCAAATCACTCCAATAATTCTGCCAAGAAAACACCAAATGCAGTCACAAAGAGTTGTATATGACTAAAAATGACAACTGAACAATAATGATAATAGTAATAGTTTATATACATATATATGTGGGGGGGTGCTTTATATACAAAGTGTTTCTCATGTATATGTACATATATAAGTATAATTTCTTTAAATACTCACAACAAACCTCTAAGTAGACAAAGTCATTGACTGTAAGTTCTGTACTATTTTAGGGGAAGTTGCAGTGGTAACACCCACTCTAGGGTCTGCCAGCACACCCAGACACATCCAGCTGATCCATTACCCACTTCTTTGAATGTAAGAGCCATTAGTATCCTCATTTTGCAGATGAATAAACTTGAGAGTTAGAGAGGTTAGGTGTCTTGCCAGTGGTCATAAAGCTACTCAGTGTCAGATCAGGATTTGAATCCAGGTATCCTTTAAGATCAAGTCAAGTGGGGGTAGAGCCAAGATAGTGGAGGAGAGGCAGTGAGCACTTGAACTCATGACACAATCACCACCAAAAACATCAAAATAATGTCACAGGACAATTCCTGGAGCAGCATAATCCACAGAACAATGTGATGAAATCATCTTCTAACCAAGAATAGCTTGGAAGGTCAGAAGGAGGAGCTGCTGTGCTGAGACAGGAGTGGAGCCCAATCCCACAGTAACCCTGACACAGATCCAATCCCAAGAAGGCCACACCTGAGAAGGAGAAGCCCAGAGCCTCTGAATCAGCTGCAGTGCCAGTGTTGTCTGGAACTAAGCTCACAGTCTGGTGAGAGGGCTGAGCCCTTGGCAGGGGGGAAGACTACAGGGGTCTATGCTGGTGCTGAGGCACAACTTGGGCTGTTCACCCCTGCTGGGAACCAGGAGGTAGGCTGAGTAGCAGTGGCCCAGGTGGGAGAGGGGCATAGGCTCATTGGAGGTGACAACCACAACACACAAAGCTGGTTGATTAGCAAGTTGGTCTGGGGTCATCTACAGATCAGGGAACAGGCCGAGGTAGTGAAGAAACCTGTTCCTCCTTAAATCATACCACCTGGGACTTCTGAAGCTTGAGATAGTGCAGTCTGGAAACAGTGCTCCACTTTAAGGAGCTACAAGGCAGGTAAAAGAAAGGCAAGATGAGCAGACAGGAAAAGGTGAGGACCATAGTTTCTTTAGTGACAAGGAAGATGCTGATGCACCTTCAGAGGAAGATGTCAACGTCAGGGCCCCTATATCTAAAGCTTCCAAGAAAAAGGACTTTGAAGATAAAGTTAGAGAAGTAGAGGAAAAAATGGAAAGAGAAATGAGGGTGATGCAGGAAAGACATGACAAAATGTCAACAGTTTGAAAAGCCAAATGGAAAAGCTCTCTGATGAAAATAATTGCCTGAGAATTAGGATTGAACAAATGGAAGCCAGTGACTTTATGAGAAACCAAGACACAACAAAGCGAATCCAGATGAATAAAATAATAGAGGGCAACATGAAATATCTTCTTGGAAAAATTGCTGACCTGGAAAATAGGTCCAAGAGAGATAATTTGAAAATTATTGGTCTACTTGAAAACCATGAACAAGGAAAGAGTTTAGATATCATCTTCCAAGAAATTGTCATGGAAAACTGCCCTGATATTCTAGAAGCAGAAGGTAAAATAGAAATTGAAAGAGGTCCCAGAAAGAAAACTCCCAGGAATATTATAGCCAAATTCCAGAGCTTCCAGGTCAAGGAGAAAATATTGCAAGGTGCCAAAAAGAAAGAATTCAAGTACTGTGGAGCCCCAGTCAGGATAGCACAAGATCTAGCAGCTTCTACCTTAAAGGACCAGAGGGCATGGAATATGATATTCCAGAGGGCAAAGGAATTGGGATTACAACCAAGAATCACCTACCCAGCAAAACTCATAATAATCTTTCAGCGGAAAAAATGGGACTTCAGTGAAAAGGAGGACTTTCAGGTATTCATGATGAAAAGACCTGAACTGAATGGAAAATTTGACTTTCAAGCACAAGACCCTAGAGAACCATAAAAAAATTGGAGTTGGGGGACATACCTGGGGTAGTCCAATGGGTGACTGTCTTGTGTCAGAGGCCTGGTTTTGGCTGGGGTTCCCCTGGGTCCAGGGTGGATGCTTTGTCCACTGTGTCGCCTAGCTGCCCCATAGTGATATCTTTGGGGTGGAATTGAGGGGGGGAGGGGGGTGGAGGTGCCATGAGGTGAGGCCTCACTTGAAGGAAGCAGGAAAGGGCTTGTGGAGTTGGGGAAGAGATGGGGGAAGAGCAGGGCAGTAAATGAACTTTACACTCATCAGAATAGGCTCAAAGACCTTAATCTCATCACAGTTGGCTCAAGGAGGGAAATAACATACACACTCAATTGGGTGGAGTAATCTCTTTAACTCTGTAGGAAAATAGGATGGGAAGGAAATTAAGAGAAAGGGGCAAAAGAAGGGAGGGCAGATTGGGGGAAGGGACAGACAGAAGCAAATCCCTTTTGAAGAGGCATAGGGTAAAAGAAGATAGATAATAGAATACGTATCATGGGGAAGGGAATAGGATGGAGGGAAACAGTTAAAAATAGCAATGGTGAAAAAGAGAAAAGGGGGAAAATTGTACAAAAAATATTTATAACAACTCTTTGTGGTGGCTAAGAATTGGGAATCAAGGGAATGTCCATCAATTGAGGAATGACTGAAGATATGGTATATGATTGTAATGGAATGGTATTATGCTATAGGAAATGACAAACAGGATGATCCCCAAAAAACCTGGAAAGACTCATATGAACTGATGTATAGTGAAATGAGAAGAACTGAGGGGACATTATGCATAGTGACAGCAGTATTGTTTGATGAACAATTGTGAATGACTTAACTACTCTCAGCAATACAATGATCCAAGACAATCCCAAGGGACGAATGATGAAGCATACTATCCACCCCCATAGAAAGAACTGATAAAAAGAGCACTTGTGGATTGAACATATATAACCTACACCAGATTGGTTGCTGTCTTGTGAAGGGGGGAGGAAAGGGAGGGAGGGAGAAAATTTTGGAATTCTAATGAAAATGAATGTTGAAAACTACCCTTACATGTAACTGGAAAAAATAAATCAATGTTTCTTGTATGATTTAAAAAAAATCAAGTCAAACACTGTTTCCCACTATTCCATGCTATCTATAATGATTTGAATGATTCTTCCTACTTATTGGCATTTATGGACTTGGAATCATTGTTTAGCTATAGGTAGTTGTGATAATGTTTATACATATTTTTTAATATTAATTATTTTAGGATTAATTTCTTTGTCCATACCTGAGATTTCACTGATGTGAGAAACTCTGTGGAATGCAAAGACCTTCTAATTATACAAATGGGAAACTTACATATAATATATAATATATACTTTGATAGAGTTACCTAGTGGGCACACTGAGTAGTTAAGTAACTTGACCAGGGTCACACTATCAGTATGCCAGACAATGGTCTTCCTGCTCTCTGTCTATCATGGTATGTTTCTTTTCTCCTATTTATTTGTATTGAGTATAATGTTATGTTTTAGTATTATACTCTCTGCCTATGGGATATGGAATGAAATCTAGTAGCCACATCTACTTCCTTTTTAACTGTACTTTTTCTTGCAACCTGTGAGCAATCAATAAGTGCTATTGACCAATTGATCACATTGAAAAATTCTTAAATCCCCTTGCTTTTTCATTTATGAGACTATTTGGATATTGGATTGTAAACCAGAAAATATTATGTCAGTTTCCACACTATATATTTTTGTTGTAGAATCTTGCAACTGGTTTGAACAATCCCATTGAAGAATATTTCCCATACTAATCATTTTTAGTTGCCCATTTTTCTTAAGAGTGGTGGTCTTCCTGCTATGAAATGCTTTTTATGCCAAATTATATTGGATTTCATATGCATGATCTCATTGCAATATATTACTTGCATTCCCTGTGAACAGCTCAAAGGACAAGTCTAAGACATATCGTTACTGATTTTTTTTTGTAATGCTAAATTTTGTTTGTCAAGTTTAAAGAAAATAACTTGTAAACCTGAGCTTTGTTTTTTGAAGAAGAAAAAAAGCAGGATAAAATATCTGTTGCATGTGCAATTCCTTAAATGCAAAGTTAATAGGAAGAATTCACATTTGATCACACACTCTGCGTACAAGCAGAAATGTTTTATGTGTATATGCTACATTATGCAGGTTATGTCTGTAGATCTCTTAGGGCAGGGGTGAAGAAGGGTATAAAGGGTAACTTTCAGGGGAATGATTTAATACAGGAAAACTAGGAGCCTAAAGGAATAGAGTTTCATCACAAAGCAGAGAGAAAAGAGGATCTTGAATATGGATTTAGAGAAAACCATGGAGTTACTTAGCTACAGAGAGGCCGAACCAGATGTTTAAGGCCAAAAAGCAAGCACATGGAGGGGAGTGTAAGGATAGGAATTTTTGTGCCATTGCTTAAATTAATCGCACCATTCTTAGTATTTGATTCAACTCTATAGCGAGGGTTCTTATCCCTTTTTTGTGTGTCATGGACTCCTTTGGCAGTCTGACAAAGCCTTTGGGGCCCTCCTCAGAATCTTTTTTTTAAATTCATAATTGAAATGCCTAGTTTGGGTTATAATTTAGTGATAATAACAATGTATTTTTCCCAAGTAAGTTCAGTGACACCTTAAAATCTATCCATACTCCCTGTGATACAGTCCATGGACCCCAAGTTAAAAACACCCATGTAATATCTTTCATGTTCCCAAAGTGAGACCACAGGTTCAGTATCAGTTTCTGGTCAGAGAACAGATTGAAATGAGGAACTGATTAAATGGATGAGGAAATCCTCAGTCTGTTTATGTCCTTCCTTAAATATATTCTATCTGTCTGCACCATTAAGTGGAGGAATATCCTGAATAAAGTAGATGAAATGAAGATTACAGAAAGCATCGGGATAACAAATATTTGAAAATATTTAGGCATCATCTCCTCATTTCAGGTGTATGCTGTTAATGGTGCTGGTGCAGGGCCCAAAGCTCAGATGAGAATAACGATGGATATTAAAGGTAAGTACAGGACAGGCAATCTTGCCTTTCAAAAGAGCCACTCAAATCTGCCTTTCCTCAAGGAATTAAACATGTCACCCCTTTTAGGGAAGAACCTATGATTTACTAAACATTGGGAACCTCCTCCTACACAAATTGCAGTTTACTACATAAATCTCTTGAGTTGCTTGAGTAACAAAGAAGTAATTCATAGATTAATCTCTGAAAAAGACCTCAAAAGTCCAGACAAATGTCTCTGCCCTACTCAGTTTCACAGCCTTCAGACTCTGTTCCCTACAATAACAGCCGAATTGTCCAGACCCCCTCCCAGAAATGAGCTGATATTTTTTCCTTGCCCCATTTGTCTTGTACCTATTGGAGATACAGGATCCTAAGGAAATACAGAGTTGAGTTGCTGTGGGGAACTGGAAGGTTCCTGGCCCAGGGTCACACAAGCAGTGTCAGGAGCAGGTCTTGAAATTAAATCCTACTGTCTCAAAGGTCAAACCCACACAGCCTCCAATGAAATCACAGATCTGGTGCTCTAAGGGACATAAGAAGCCACCTAGACCAAGCCCCTACTTTTACACTTGGGGAAACTGAGGCCCCGAAAAATTAAGTGATTTGGATATTGAATGGCAGAAGTTTAGTTCTTACATTTCTAGGTCCTGTAATAAAAATGCAATGCTTTTCTACCATATCCCACTGACAAGGTCTTACAGGTAGCATTTGAACCAATGTCCTCTTGAAGCTAAGCCCAGCACTCTGGCCCTCCCTCCATATTGTCTCAAAAGTTTTACAACAGTAATGATAGTAACAAAAATAATGATCATCACATTAATGGTAACCATGGTGGTTATAATAACAGTAGCAATAGTATTATAAATATTATATAATATCATTATGTAAAATAATAAATATTAGAAATAAAATAAATATATTATAGCTGTGACAATTGATAGAGAATGTTTATGATTTTACTGGGAATAGGGAACTCCAAATAAAATCATTTCCTCTACAAAAGGAACCTTATCCTCCACTTATAGTCTGAATTTCCCCAAATATTGAAAATTTAAGTGACTTTCCCAAGGTTACCTGGTCAGTATGTGTGAGAAAGGACAACCATAACATATCAACTGCTAGGGACAGCTAGATGGTACAGTGGATATAGTTTAGGGCCTGGACTCAAGAGAACTTTTACATATTTTTACATATGTCATCTCATTTGATTCTTACTCAAACCCTGTGAGATAGATACTATAATTATCCCCATTTTATAGATGAGAAAACCAAAGCAGACAGAGGTTGAGGTAAATCTAGTTAGGGTCATGGAAACAATCAGTGACTGAGGTGGGATTGGAAATCAGGTCTTCCCAATTCTAATTTCTCTATTATGTCCATTCTACCCCCTAGCTGATATAAAGTAGTTAGTGATGTGATCAAACATGTCAGACAAAATGTTTTAAGGAATATTTGAGGAGGGGATGCCTTCCAGTGAGAGGGTAAATTATTTTCTCATGGGCACTGAGCCCATGTCTGACTAAGTATGAGTATGTCTGACTAAGGTCTCAACTCGGTTCATCCTAACTCCAAGACAAGTCTTCTACACATTCTACAACACTATGTCTCATTTTACAGAATTAGTTCTTTAAAATAAGGGGTAAGTACACAGAAGATGCTTAATGAATATTTGAATTGAAATGAATTGAGACTTGCCTATTTTATTTAAAAGTAAAGCAAAAACACCAGGAAGCAAACCCAATATCTAAACAGAGATTGAGTTCTGAGTGAGCCAAACAGAATGCAGGATAGATCTTAGAATAAAACAAAGCAAAACAATAATCGGTGTATCTGCCAGATCTTCAGAGTTGGGGGTGATATTGTCCTAACATGGACACAGTTGTGTGACCTCGGGCAATTCACATTTCTTCTCTGGGAATAGGTTTCCTTCTCTGTAAATGGAGATATTGATATCACTTCCTACCTTAAATGATCTTTGTGTGGCTCAAAGAAGGTAATGTTTGCAAAATGCTTCATAAACATGCAGAAACACATGAATTTAAGCTACCTTGTCATTTTTCATGACCAAAAACATAAAATTTAAAAATATTTTTATTTTATTACAGCACCAGCAAGACCTAAAAATAAGCCGATTCCAGTCTATGATACCACTGGAACTGTGCTTGTTACTTCAAAGACCATTACCATCCGAATGCCAATATGTTATTATAATGATGATCACGGGCCCATCAAAAATGTTCAAGTGCTGGTTTCAGAAGCAGGAGGTACCATAACTGTAACTGTAACTGACAAACATGCATGTCTGAATTGCTGAATAAAGAACATTTAGCACGAGAAAGGACACCTCTCTAGCACAAGGGTGATTCAGATGTCATGCCAAAGCTTGATTTTATGGGTTTAAAAAGTTAACATAAAATGCTAGCAGTCATCATATTTATGTCTAAAATGTATGACTGCTACTAAGTGAACATTGATGCCATAGGCAAAAAATGATGTTTTAAATATTCTGTTTGTCATAAGGAATTTTTCAGATTTTTAACATGATAGAATCAATATTCCTATGATGCACCAAATTATTGTCTCCTTGAAAAGATATTTGTATGGTGATGTTTTATATAATTCCACATGTATAACCTGTATATGATTGCTTATTGCATCAGGGAGGAGGAGGGGAGGGAGGGAAGGAGGAGTAGAATTTGAAACTCAAAACTTTGAATAAAAATATTTATTATTAAAAATATATATTAATATACTGATCAGAATTATTATTTGTGCCTCTCCTTCCATTCTCTGAAATTAGCTCAACACGATGTAAATATAACAAAGTGGTATGATGCATACTACAAGAAGCCGAGGCCATATTTTGCAAATGAAGGCTTCCCCAACCCACCCTGTTCAGATGGAAAGCTACAAGTCAACAGCCATGATGATGTGTATGTAATAGGTGCTGACAATACATGTATGATACCGGGCAACGAAGACAAAATTTGCAATGGCCCCCTGAAACCAAGAAAGCAGTATTTGTAAGTATGTTCTTCTGCCTTCGAGGTAGATAATTCTTTACATGCTTGGAGAGATGTGATACTTATCAGTGTAGGCACTGATACAATTGGTACTATCAATCGGCAGTTATTAAGCACATACTATGTGCCAGGAATTGTGCTGTCCACTGAGGGTACACAGACAAAAATAAAGAAAAAAGACCAAAAAAGGGCAGTCCTGGCCTTTAAGGAGCTTATTGGAGGAGAAGGTACCTAACATAAAATATATGATAAAATATATGCAAAGTAAATAGAAGGTCATTTGAGGGGAAGTGCTAGCAAAATGTGGGAGGGAATCAGGAAGTGCCTTAGGTAGAAGTTGGTACTTTAGCTGAACTTTTGAAGGAAGCTTCAAATTCTCAGAGGAATGAAGAGGAGGGGTATCACAGAGGGACAGATCATAACATCTCTCTCTACTCCCTGTCCTGTGTAATTAATACCTTTCCCTTTCCATGAATTTCTCCTCAGAGGAGCCATCTAGCACACTAGAGGCCCTCTCTTTAGATCTATTGTGGGTATCAAGGCAACATTGATATTGTCCATCTGCTGGCTGCCTTTTCCAATGTGTGACCGTCTCACCAGCTCATCTCTCTGTGTCATAATTAGTCACTGATGCCATTTCTCTTGCACTATTCATGGGTAATATACTACAACCTCTGTGAACCCAACATGCGGTTTGTGTTGCCCTTTAAGTCACTTGGGATTTTCATTTTTCACAGATCTTGGTGTTCATGATTCACAGCCATAGAGAATCAGCAGGAGAATATTGTTGTAAAGATACATGGACTTTTCTGACTGTGAGAAGCGTGGGAATTAATATTTCATTTTTTTAAAAAAACCTCCTGATTTGTACTTTGTTGTATTTTGCATTCTGTTTCTAGGCTCCATTGTAGATGAAACTGAGTTTTTAGTATCCTCTTTCCCCGGACTTTTTTTTCTAATTGTTGTAATCAAAGATCCATTTAGTTCATTTGGAGACTATAAAGGTTTGGAGATTTAAGAATAGTTCATGGGGGCGGCTAGGTGGACACTTACTAACTGTGTGACCCTGGGCAAGTCACTTACCCCCCATTGCCCCGCAAAAAAAAAAAATAGTTCACATTTATAGTGTATTTTAAGTTTTGCAAAGCACTTTCCATATGGTATCTCATTTGATCCTTACAACAACCCTTTGAGGTGGATGCCATTATTATTGCTTTTATGAAAACATGGAAATGGTGGCCATTCTTGTATACTGCCCTTCATTTGCCCTGGGATCCAATGACACTAGACTCCTTACTGTTCCTTACATAGATCACTCCATCTCCTAACCCTGAGAATGTTCACTGGCTGTCCCCCATGATTGTAACTCTCTCTCTCTTCATGGCCACTTCCTACCTTCCCTCCCTCAAGTCTTTGCCAAATTCCCACCTTCTGCACAAAGAGTTTCCTGTTCTCCCTTAATGCTGCTAGTGCCATCTTTCTGAGATTATCTCCAGTTTAGCCCATATATGTCTTGTTCATACATAGTTGTTTACATGTTGTTTCCCATCATTGGATTATAATTTCCTTGAAGGCAATGATAGTTTTTTTGCTTTTTTTTTTGTATTTCTAGTGCTTAGCAAAATGCCTGACATATAGCTTAATAAATGCTGGTTGACTGACACAGACAGTATTTCTCTGAGTCAGGATTTGAATTCAGGTCTCCAAATCTAACACTTGCATTGTACCACTTAGCTGGAAGTGACCTTAGTAATCATTTGATTCAACACCTTTATCTTACAAATGATAATAATTAAGTTCAGATAGGTCAGAAGGATTTGACAAAGGTCACAAGAGCATAACTAGCAGAATTAATATGACAGGAGTTATTCCCCTACACAGTGTGGCCATAGCCCTCAAGATGGTGCTGCCTAGAGAAGGTGCTCCATGTGCTGCAACACCATCCAGCCCTATTTGCTTCCACTTAGGAATGGAGGGGGAAGCTAGGTGGGTCAGTTGATAGAGAGCTGGGTCTGGAGTCAAGAAGACTCAAGTTTGTGAATTCAAATTCAGTCTCAGATACTTATTAGCTGTGTAACCCTGGGCAAGTCACTTAATCCTGTTTTATTCAGTTTCCTTATCTGAAAAATGAGCTGGAGAAGAAAATGGCAAACCACTCCAGTAGCTTTACCAAGAAAACCCTGAATGGGGTCAGGAAGAGTCAGATATAACTGAAAACAACTGAACACCAACAGGAAAAGATGAGGACCAATGGTGATGTCATAACAAAGTAAGCTAACTATCTGTACTATCTAGGCAAGCCGATGGGCTATGAAGAATCAAATATCTTGACGAATGTTATTTCACTTTTGATTTGAATGTTTCTCTGATCACTAGGTTGATCACAGGGGATAATATTTTGGCAATTTAGGTTACTAACATTGCTTACTAAATTGTAGAGGGGTTATAGCCTATGTTAGTAAAGGAAGTGCTTGCACCAGCCAAATCATATATCCTTTAATGTCTATGTTTTGAAGAAATTTGATGTTTGGAATTGTATAGAAAAAAATAATGTTCACATCAGTTTATCTTTTTTTTCTTTTTTACATTTTTTTTGGGAGTCAATTGGGGTCAAGTGACTTGCCCAGGGTCACACAGCTAGTAAATGTTAAGTGTCTGAGGCCAGATTTGAACTCAGGTCCTCCTGAATCCAGGGCCAGTGCTCTATCCACTGCACCACCTAGCTGCCCCACATATCAGGTTATCTTAAAATGAATCTAATTTGATTTAATCAACATTTATTAAGTGCCTACTGTGTGCTAGGTGCTGGGATATAAGAATAGTCCCTGGCCTCAAGGAGCTTACAATCTAATGGTGGGAAGACAATACAGGAAAGCAGAAGCGAAAGAGACACCAGAGGGGTGTCTTGTTCTATGCAGTTGAAACAAAGCAGAACAACAAATGCAGAATGGAATGAGCCAAAATAAGACCCAAAGTCTAGGTTCTGCTTTCTATAAAAGCATTGGGAGAAGTTTGGTACCCCACTCTCCAGCCTTCTTTTCTAGAGAAGAGAGGAGGCAGAAGACAATGCTGTCAGTCAAGGCTTGGGTTAACAGCATAACAGTTGGTTTAGAAGTAATGGGCTTTTCCTAGGAAGGGCATCTTGTTCCATGGTGTTAACACCAGACAGAACAGCAGAGGCAAAGATTGATCCAAACTAGTTGCCAAACCAGAGGGTTTGTCTGTTCCCCTACACAGAACCCAACTTCTCAAAATAACTTCCATCTCCTTGTGTGTGTGTGTGTGTGTGTGTGTGTGTGTGCGTTTATTTACATATTGTCTCTCCAGTTAGGATGTAAACACCTTAAAGGCAAGGATAGATTATTTTATTTTATTTTCTGTATCCCCAGTAGTTAGTACAGTGCCTTGCACAAGATTCTAATATATGCTTGCTGACTGGTTTAGCTGCTATGCTTTAGTGAATTGGCATTTTTGTTATTTTATAGTGAATTTCTCTGAGTACTTTTTTAGTTTCAGTACTTCAGAAGATGATTTCATTGACATGGGCAACCTCTCCTTCACTGAAAGTTGCAATCTCTCCACACTTTAGTAAACAGTGTGTATGGGTTACTAGAACCAAAAATAATTATGTCCCGGGGCCAACCTCCTGGTGATGAGATTCTCTGAACTTACCTGGCCTGGTCCTTAGGTGATAGAGAGGTTGCCACTGAGCCCACTTTAAGCCTTCCCAGTTTGTTAGGACCTGCCAATGTTCTTCTCATGTAGCTTTGAGAACTCAGGGCCACCTCTACGGTATGAAGAGGAGACAGAATAGGGTTTCAGTATAGGTCAGAAAAGAAGACAGGTAGGATGTGACTTTCAATAGTCATATTATCCTTTCTTAACCTTTAAATTTTCATTTCTAAATTTTAACTAAATATATCCATAAACCTAAAACTGGAAAGGGTCTCAGAAGCCATCATAGTTCAACTCCCTTCTACAGATAAAGACTCTGAGGCCCAGGGACATTAATGACTTGCCCAAGATTATATACATGATGAATACCAGGTGGGATTTGAACCCAGGTCCTCTGACTCAGGAGATAATATAGAAGAAATAGATAACTCAGCCTGCCTAGATCTCTGGAATCTTAAATCGTGGAAAGAGTCTTAGAGGTACAGACTTCTTCCTTTTACTGATTAAAAAAATGAGCACCACAGATATTAAGTGATTTATATGTGGTCATATTCTAAGTGACCTTGGGCAAGTAACTTCCCCTCTCTAGTCCTCAGTTTCCTCATCCATAAGGCTAAACCAAATGATTGCTAAATTCCCTTACCATTCTAAATATTGCAAGTGACTTAAAGATACTTAATATATTAGATCATTGTCTCAATTTTCCTATTAAAAAAGTGAACAGTCATTAAAAAGCACACATACACATTAAATTCTATATGTAGAATAGAGTAATAATACAATGCAACTAAAAACTTAGCTTCAAGTTGTTGGGTTTTTTCCCTTAAGTTGTTGTTTGTCCTTTGTTTTTGAAGAGGACCAGTGAAAACACAAGGGTGATGTATTGACTTGTATATGAATTGCATATGAGTGGATCAGAGCTTCCCTCTCTCCAGAGTCATCAAAACCCAGTGGAAAAGACAAAGGATCCCTAAGTTCCGTCTTATCACAAATCATTATTTAAAGAAAAAGAATTTTCTGAAAATTGTTGAATCTATGAAGACTGCAAAATAACAGAAAAATATTTATGTGGTGATTTTTCTGTTTCATAATTATCTAAAAGTTTACCAATAAGAATTAATTTTTATTTTCAAACTGCCTATTTTGCCTATAGTATTTTAAAATAAACAAATTTTAGGTGACTGTTAGGTAGGTTCCTGTGAGTCTTAGCATCCTTCTTTTCTGCCATGCTTGCCTTCAGTTTCCATTCTTTCCATTTTTATCTTTAGTTTTCTCCTTTAGATGACATGTTACATGAGGGAAAACACAAATACAACAGGCAAACCAGATTCGCTGATTCTACTGCATAAGCCATAGTAAGAGAAAACACTGATAACATAGATTATTGGAATCTCAAATCTTTGTAGGGAACTTGGAGGTCCCTAAATACAACCTCTTCATTTTATTGTTTAAGAAATTGAGATTCATCGAAGTTAAATGATTTACTTGTGGGCATAAAGTGATTTGAGACAGGTCATTGGCCCTCTGGTTCCTTATATAATATAATTGCTCATGTTCTTTTTGTAACATTTCAACTTAATAGACATTAACATTTCAATATACAAAGAAGAATAGAAAAAAAGAGATGGTACATGAAACTGTGAACTATTGCATATTGGAGGGTTTTTGCAATGTATATTAAATTTAACGTGATAACAAACCTGTCCCTCTTTAGGTCCTTTCATTTCTCTCTCTTCTGTTTTTAACTATTTCATTGATACCTCTTTCTTCCTTCCTTCCTTCTTTCCTTCCTTTTTCATTTATCTCTATCCCTAACTAATTACTGCCCCACTTCATGTCCCACCCCCCCCCCAATAAAAATCCTTGCTTGCAAGAGACAAGTATATTGAAACAAAACAAATATGTACATTACCTTGTCTGAAAAGGTTGTATGCACACAGGTAAATAAATCTCTATTTTGGTGGTCCTCCTTTTCCTTTTTAAAAAACTTAATAGTATTTTGTTTTTTCCCAATTACATGCAAAGATAGTTTTCAACATTCATTTTTGTAAAATTTTGAGTTCTAATTTTTTCTACCTCCCTCCCTTCTCTCCCCTCCCCAAGATAGCAAGCAATCTGATAATATATAGTACAATCATGCTAAACATATTTCCACATTAGTCATGTTGTGAAGGAAGAATCAGAACAAAAGGGGGAAAAAACATGAGAAAGAAAAAAAAGTAGAAATAGTATGCTTCAATCTTAATTCAAACAAAATGGTGTTTTTTTCTTTCTTTTTTTTTTTTTTCTGGATGTGGATAACAATTTCCATCATGAGTCCTTTGGAATTATCTTTGACTATTGTATTGCTGAGAAGAGTTAAGTCTATCATATTTGACCATCACACAGTGTTACTGTTATGGTATATAAGGTTATCCTGTGGACACCATTTCCTAAAAAATAAAATAAAAAGCGTGTATATAGGGACCTGAAAAATTCCTACAGTGGCAGCTAGCTTAGTGGATAGAGCACTGCACTTAGAGTCAGGAAGACATGAGTTCAAATGCAAATTCAGACACTTAACTACCTGTCTGATGCTGGTCAAGCCACTTAACCTTAATCTGCTGGATAAAGAAATGGCAAACCATTCCAGTAACTGCCAAAAACACAACCATGAAGAGTATGGTCCATGGGGTCATTCATGAAGAGTCAGATACTACTGAATGACTGAGTAACAACAAGGTCCCTACAAAGCTTTGCAACTCTAGTATTCTTATTCTACACCTCTAGTCTATGACCTTTCTGCCAAGAGAGAAGGAAGTATGATTTATCATCAGTCTTCTGGAGTAAGGTTTGGATAGTGCCTTGATCAGAACTTTTAGTTACATCCTGTTTTTAATCCTATAAAAGCCAGTGATAGAGATACGATTAGAACAAAGGTCTTCTGAATGTCAGGATTGTCAGAATGCCCAATGTCAGATTACTTTCATAACTTTGTCCTATTTTAAGGTTTTGTATATTGCTCCCTTTGGTCATGCAGGACCCAGAAGGGTCATTATAATATTACATTTTTGAGGTAAACCCTTCACAGTTACAGAGTAAATTAGGCAGGGTGTAGAGTGGCATGGAGAACCCCTATGTACTTAAGTGCTTTGATTTAGTAGGAAGTTTCCAAATTTGGCCACATTTTAAAATGGTTTTCCCCATAAATTCTGGGTTTCATTTTGCATGGAAAGTATCCTACACTATCGGTATTGATGGCACATAATTGTCATACTTATATTTGGTTTTAAAAATTAAATGTTGCAAACTGATTCCCTTACAATGTGTTCATTTTTGCTGTTAAATGAATAATGATGTGAAATGTTGGTATTTAATTTCCTTCTTTTTTTTACAGATTTAAGTTTAGAGCAACAAATATCATGGGACAATTTACTGACTCTGATTATTCTGACCCAGTAAAGACACTAGGTAAGAAAGATTAAAATTCTAATAACCTAATTTAATTATAAAAGTTAAACATATATCCACATACTAGAATATTTGAAAATTTAATTGTGCTTTGTTGGCTTACTACCAGTTTTAATTTAGGGTATAAATTAACTAGGGGACAAAATAATTCCCTCACCTCCGTATTTTTATTTTGAAGAATCTTAGAAATGAAAAGTGAGAAGTTGGGTGTCTCTTGAATTCTGAGTTTGTCATTTTATTTGATTTAGTCTTAGAAAGTAATCAAGGTTGAAATATTAAAATGTTGAAGAGTTAAATTTGATTGAAGAGAATATTTATTAGTCAACTGATTAGTCAACTTCTGGATGTTTGAAAGTATGAAATTATTTCCACAATAAATCATCACTGACTCAGAAATGTACTGTGCCATATTTTGTTCTAATTTTACCAGTCCTTTGAGGAAGAAATTATTTCCTCAGACCTCATGGAAATTTCAAACTTCCATTTCAGATGGAATGATATTGGAATAAAATTCATTAAGGTATCAATAAAAACAACTAGACTCACAAGTGTTTTACAAAAATGGCATATATTGGGGGGCAGCTAGGTGGTGCAGTGGATAGAGCACCAGCCCTGGAGTCAGGAGGACCTGAGTTCAAATCCAGCCCCAGACACTTGACACTTACTAGCTGTGTGACCCTGGGTAAGTCACTTAACCCCAATTGCCTCAACAAAAAAAAATGGCATACGTTTAAATTATTTTCCAAAACATGATAAGATGCAGTGTAATATAGCCAAAAGTGAGGGGCTTCATAGCCCAGAAGATTTGGATTCAAGTCTTGCTTTTGACATGTCCTGGTTGTGTGACTCAACACAAGTCATTTAATCCTCTCAATGCTCTAGTAAGCTAAGACTGTAAGTTGCAGAGACATACATTGGTCCAGGGAGTTTCTTTACCCAGGGGATCCACAGACCAATGAAACCACATATCCAGTACTTATCTTAAACATATTCTTTTGAACATGTACTTTTTGTTGCTTAACATTTTTATTAATAAATTAATAATGATGGAAATAAATAATAAATATGGAAAAATTCCCAATTTCCTCTGTTAATGAATATGCATCACTAAAAATAAGAAGAGGTATCTGTCTAGCTTTTGTTAATGGATACAATGAAAGGAAAACCAAGTGTGCTGCCACCAAAGCTGAGTTCAAATACAATCATCCCTTCCACATAGTGAGAGTAAGGAGTGTGGTGCCCCCGCAATCTGGAAAGTCTGCATAAAAAATTTTTGGCCCGCCCTTCATACCAGAGAAGAAATCTGATTTCTTTCTTTTTCTCTCATGGGGTGTTTACAGTACCATAGTGTAAAGTTTGGTTTTTGGTTTAAGGATTTGGTTATAGACTGTCATCTGCTGGCCTTTGTGTGTGGTTGTCTGTGACTTCCAAAAAAACTCGCATTTAATTTCTTATACTGATCCACAATATATCGAAACCACGATATGGAAGGGATAACTATACAGAATCTTCCACTAACCTCTCTGGGCCTCAAATTCTTCCTATATAAAGTGAGGAAATTCAATTAGATGATCTCTTCTATCTGAATCTGTTATTCTATGAATAAAAGATCCCCAACCCTGCCAATTGCACCAAATTTATGGCCCAGAACACCACATTCTGGGTTTACCTGATCTGGGTTCAAATTCGAGTTATCATCCCCTTTTAGAGGCTACACACTGATAATAGTGTGGCCCAATCTTATGATCCCAGAATGCCAGGGTACCAGCTATCACTGAAAATTATTGTACCTATCAAAGGAGGAATAATTGAATTTTCAAACAAAGTCCTGATCCCTTCACCTTTTTAAGTTCTTCAAGTTTACTTCTTGTCACTGGTCCATTCTAAGAAGTATTTTTCTGAGATGACTTTGGCACCTTTGTGAACTTCATTCCTTGTTAGCGGAAGTGGGAAGTACCCAGTCCTCAGACACTTTCTGGAAAAGGTGGCTGAACCTCATGGCCATGGTGTCTTTGGCATATTCTATGACAGCACTAGAAGACATAGGGTTAGGTAGGCAAAATGGTCTTGTATAAAGAGTATGGGATTTAGTTCAAATCTGAATTCAAATCTGGCTCTGCTCTTTAATACTGTTGTTACCTTTGAAAAATTGCTTAACCTTTCTGGGCTCTATTTCCTTATCCATAAAATGAGGGGTTTAGAAGATTTCTAAGGTCCCTTCCACCTCAATATTGATGAGGCTAAACCTCCAAATAAAGTAGATGTTCTTAATCAAGGATCCATGAGTTTTTTTTAAAAAATGTGTTTTGATAACTGAATTTAAATATAATTGATTTCCTTTGTAATGTTATTACATGCATTTTATTCACCTAGAAACAATAATCTGAAGAGTCAGTTAGCTTCATCAGCGTACCAAAGAGTTCATAGGGGGCAAAAGGGTAAGAATCCTTGGGAAGAGAAATTGTGTGACCAAAGAAAGATGAAAAAATTGAACTGGATAAACTCTGATGATCTTTCTAACTCTAGAGTTATGATCTTATGTCTGTTTAGCAAGTAAATATGACTTCTTTAATTATATGAGACTCTCTAAATGAGAGAAAGAGGCAGAGAGAAGGAAAAAGACTTTGTTTTGAACTGCCTGGTCCCCAGCCATTTACTAGTTTTGTGGGGAGGAAGAAAGGAGAGACAAGGAGAAGAAGAAAGAGAGAGACAGAGAGAGAAATTGAGATGCTGGGGGTGAGGGATTAAATTTCGATTCAATAAAACAATAATGCTTTACAATATAGTAAAGATAAATAATAATAGTTGATATTTATATACTGCTTTATGGTTTGCAAATTTTTTTTCATGCATTATGTCATTTGAACCTAACAGCAATCTTGCAAAGTAATTAGTATATGCATCATTATCTTCATGAGTGAATGAACAGCAACAATAAAAAAGGCCTACCCTTCATAATTCTGGATGCTAGTCCTGGTTTCTTTTATTTCAGCAAGAAACATTTTTGGAAATGAAGCTCAGAGAGGTTAGGGTCATAAAACTAGTAAACTCTGGGGACCAGGAGGCTCAAAACAAGGTCTGTCCTAACTCCAAATCAAGCACTTTGGCCACCATACTATGTTAGTCCTCAATTCTACAGTGCTTGGAGCCGAAAAATTCTCTCTCTCTCTCTCTCTTTCTCTCTCTCTCTCTCTCTCTCTCTCTCTCTCTCTCTCTCTCTCTCTCTCTCTCTCTCTCTCTTCCTTTGTATCTCTCCCAAAAACCGAGTCACCTTTCATCTTGTCAACATCCTTCCTAAAATGTGGTGTCCTAAAATGAACACAGTACTCAGTACCCTAGATGATACCACAAGATTTGTTCTGTTTGGCCCAAGAAGGCAGAATAGGGAGCAATTGATAGAAGTTGAAAAGAATTAGGTTGGTAGTCAGGTAAAACTTTCTAACAGAGCTAAGAGTGGGATAGGCTTCCTTGAGAGGTGCTGGGTTCTCCTTCCTGGGAAGTCTTCAAGCAGGTGCTGAATGATGACCACTTGTTGGGTAGGATATGGTGGGGATTCTTTTGGTATCTGCGTTGGACTGAATGGCCATTGATGTCCTTCCATACTCTCAAATTCTGAGATTTGGTGATTCTCCCTCCTTCTATACGCTTTCTCCTGTTAAATCCACTTTAGAGCCAATTCTTTAATCTCTAGTAGATCCTAATGGTCTGCATACAAACATGTTCGTTCAAGTCTCCACTATTCTAAAAACAAACAAAAAACACCTTTTCTCTCCACTCTGCCAATTCCCAAAGTAATGCCTCCATCTCTGCCATCTCCTTTTCATGTACAACTCATTGGCCAAACCTCTAGAAAGTATGCTCTTCCTGCTTTCCATTCCTCACCACTCCCCTGCAATCAGATTTTCATCCCTGCTCCTCTATTGAAACTATTTTTCAAGTTCATTAAATATTCCCTAATTGCTAGATCCAAAGGCCTAGAATTGGATTGGATTGACTGATAACCTAATCAATCAATTGCTGACTAGGAATCAGCATTTTCACTGAGTGAAATGATTTCTCATCCATTGATCCGTTGTTGATCCCTGATTCTTACCTAAAAATATTCACTCACTCATTATCTGCTAATGAAGTGAAGAAACTACTCAGTTCTTAGCACTCTTTCAAATCCAAAACAGTTATTTGAACTTTTTTATTCTACTCTAAGAGGAAACATGAATCATAGATTTTTCTCTCCCCCCCCCACACACACCAAGATCTGTCCCAAATGAAACTCTCATTTGGAATCTTCATTAGGCACTTAAGTTTATAGCTGTTCCTCTTACATGTTGTTTTGGTTGCAGGTCCAAGATATAGAGAGTTCCTGTGATTGGAAAACCAGACAGATCCTTCTGTACCTTACAGTACTCTCATTAAATCTGAACAAGACGAAATCCTATCCCCTATGGCAGGGCTACTCTGTGATTGTTTTCTTTTGCCATAACACCTCTTGTTTTAACTACTTTCCCAACACTGAGAAGTCTTGATGTGTGCTTAGTGAGAAATAGGAAACATACGGGCAAATTACAATTCACATTTGGTCCAGTATGGTTCTTGAACCTGAAAGAGACATGGGGATCCAAGGAAAGTCTCGTTCATTTTATTGATGCTTTCTTCCATGTTTCCAGCCTCCTACTTTATCATCTCTCTAAGTTTTCAGATTCTTATGCCACTATGAAATCTCTCCATACTCCGTTGTCTTTCCTTGTCCTCTTGCCCTAGCTCAAGAAAGTTACCAGTCAGAAGCATGCCTTCTAGTCCAAAGCATTCCCCCTCTCCTCCACTTCTTAGAATCCTTAGTACCCTTCAAGGCATAGTTTAGCTGATGCTTCCCATGGGAAATTTTTCTTCATATACCACCACCCCGTGTTGATAGTGTTCTTTCTATCCTCAAATTATCTTGCATTTACTTACTTTTTGTATCCCCCAATCGAGTATAAGCTCGTTGAGGACAAAAACTATTATTTTTAAGTCTTTGTATACCCAGTTTCTTTTGATCCATGACAATTCATTAAATACCCACTATGTGCAAGGTATTGTGTTAGGTCCTACAGTCTAGAAAGACAAAATGAAGAACAGTCCTTGCCTCAAAAAATGTCACATTTTTCTGGGAAGACAGACAAATATGATAACTTGAGAAGGAAGAGAGCCCCGCCTTCCCCAATGAGGGAGGACAAAAATTGAAATGATGAATAGAGTGCTGGACTTGGAGTTATGAAGAACTGAGTTCTAATCCAGCATCAGACACTTATTTAGCTGTGTGACTCTGAGCAAGTGGCTTGAGTTCTTAGCCTCAGTTTCCTCATCTATAAATTGGGGATGATAACAAACAGGCCTATGTCATAAGATTACTGCAAGGATCAAATAAGATAACACATTTTGCAAATTGCAAAGTACTATATAAATGCTAGCGATTAGGATTATGATTGTGATTATTTTAAAGGGAATGTAGAGACCGCATGTACATATATAGGTATGCATATACAAATCACATAAAAGGTAACTTTAGGAAAGAAAGGAGCCAATACTTAGGTGGAACCAAAGAAAGTTTCATATGGAAAGTTAAATTAGAGTTGAATCTTGAAGACCCATGATTCCAAGAGGTAGGAGCGATGAAGAAGTATACTAGAGGCATAAGGGACAGCCAGGGCAAAGGCACTTACTTTATTTCTTAAATATGTCAAGGTTCTATATTTTCATGAGTGTCCTATAGTCCCTAAGCCACTGCTTCCAAAAATGGAAATTATAGCCCCCTTTCACCACTGGAAGAGATCTTCAAGAGAAGTCTTGTTCTACTAGTAGCAGGTGAATTGGTAATAGTCTTCCAACGAGGAGATGATCTTCAAGATTGGCTGTAGTCTCAAAGTTCCCTGCCCTGAAGCCACCCTACTGACAGACATTTCCTAATGCCTCTAGGCATTTCCTATGATGACAGGTAAGCTGTCAGTTTCCAGCTTGTTCTTGAAAACTTTCCAAGTTGATTGCCCTTACAAGGTTGAGGCACCAGTTAGTCCTTGGTAGAAGACAATTTATGAGAGGATAATTTCCTTATACCCTAAGACTGAAGAGATATATGCAAAGAATTATTTTTCTCAAGGGGAAAACCAGTATTGCTGATAAGAAAATGGCATTAATTTCCTTATATGCCTATCTGTTCTTCCTTACAACCTTGTTACTCATATATACAGTTAACGCATATGTGGGCTAAGCAAAGAGGTCAGTGAATAATGATTATTTTTAGTCATAAGACCTAAGTTCCTTGTGCAAATAAAAAAAAATACTTTAAAACTCTGGTTTCCTGAATTTTAATAGAATACTTCCTTGATTGGTAAAGTATACTGGGTTTAATTTGCTTTAACATAGAGCTTTGAAGTCAGTCAAGAAGTGACTCATGGTTGTATCATGGTGATCATGTTATTATTTTCTTTTTCTTTTTTTTTCTTTCTTTTTATTACGGAGCAATGAGGGTTAAGTGACTTACCCAGGGTCACACAGCTAGTAAGTGTCAAGTGTCTGAGATCAGATTTGAACTCAGGTCCTTCTGAATCCGGGACTGATGCTGATTATATTATTTTCAAGAACAATGATTCCATTTTCTGATTAGGATTAATTGAGACTATCTTCTTTCCTCCCTTCCTTCCTCCCTCCCTCCCTTCCTTCCTCCCTCCCTCCCTCCCTTCCTTCCTTTTTCTCTTTATCTCCTTTCTTCCCTTTCTCTTGTTTTCTCCCTCTCTTATTTTTTCTTTTAATTATCCTTTCTTTTTTCTTCCTTCCTTTCCTCCCACACTTCCTTCATCCCTCTCTTTTCTTTCTTCCTTCCTTTCTTTCTCACAGGCTATTAGAGCTTACCAGAGAAGTAATGAACCAGTAGTTTGTACATGACAACAAGGGCATGATCCTCTATGGCTTTGTTCTAATTTTGTGTGCCTAGAGAGTGATAAAGGAACACATTTCTAGAACAGATTAATTATACATTACAGTCCCTCATTTCACTAATCCATTCTTCCTTCTTTGAAAAGCTTTAATAAATTCCACTAATATTTGTGACTTATTAGCACTTTCCCATTCTGCTGCATATTTGATCTCTTAGTTTCCTTCCCCCCTGTAACATTCTGCAAATCTATGCAATATTGATTGCCACAGCAGTATCCTTCTGCTTATCTTGATAATTCTGTTCCCAAGTTTAATCTAAACAATAGTCAGCATATGAGAAATGAAATGTGGAAAATACTGTATAAAAGCAGAAATCATTCATGATTTGAAATGCATTAAAATTCATCTCTAACTTTTTTATGAGCTATATTATAGGATCAATCATTTTTCATCTTGAAGACTGCAAAGGTTGGGTAATTTTTAAAGCCCAATGTTTGTCTGCTTATACTAAGAAAGGCAGTATAGGGTGTTGGATAGCAAGCTGCATTCAAATCCTGCCTCTGACACATTCTGGTTCTGTGATCGTAGGCAAGTCATTTTATCTTTCAGGATTCCAGGCATCCCACCAAGTCTGTAGGTTGCTAAGAAGCCATTATTTCCATTCTACATTCCTTGGGGAAGTCTGACTGATGAAGTGATATCTCTGAACCTCTCCCTCCCCACCCCCATAATGCCACGGAGCAAAAGAAAAGGAGATCCCAACTCTTTTCCATCCAGTACACTTATTGTGGAAGCCTAGGCCCTGGGAATAAAGGAAACACATTGGTTCTAACATCATCATTTGCAGATCCTGATTCTCTTCATTTTGGCAGTACCTCCAATAAAACCTTAATCTTGATGTTCCATTGTAGGCATCAAATTGGTTATGATCTCTCAAAGACTGTGATAACAGAATGAAAGTTCTGATAGGATCTTCCAAGCTAGCAAGCCTGGTACAGTTTTGGTGATGCACTATATAACCATTGTCTGAGGATCAGCCAACTGGTTAGTTTAGATGGGCTGCCACATGTTGATGCTTGCAACTACAGCTACTTTGAATGACTATCTATTAAGTCATAGTTGAGGTCTGCATCTATGGAAGGACTACTGACCTGCCCCAACAAAATTGTATATCCTAAAAGTATAGCTTTATCTTGCAAATATCAATTATTATAACTTGTTAAGAGTACAATTGTAAATATTATAATAGAATACATTTATATAACCCTTTTAATATTTTATTAAGAATAACCTTGTCTGATAGTAGGTTGTTTTTGTTCAGTTATGTCTAACTCTTCATGACCCAATTTGGGTTTTTCTTGGCAAAGAAATTTCTTTCTCCAGCTCTTTTTACAGATAAGGAAACTGAGGCAGACAGGGTTAAATGACTTGCCCAGGGTCACACAATTAGTATCACGGGCTGGATTTCAACCAAACCCAGTGCTTCATCCACTGTGCGACCTACCTGCCTGGGTAGATAGGTATGTAGGTAATACAAATATTATTTTTCCCATTTTATGGTTGAAGAAACTGAGGCTCAGAGAGTTTAAGTAACATCCCGATAGTTAAACAGATACTAAATGTTTGAACAGCTTCTCCTGACTCTAACTTCTATAAATTTTCTTTTCATTATACTATAATAAATAAAGTAGGAAGAGAATTTAGAGTTCCATGGTGCATTTGGTTCAAAAGAATTCAGGAGTCATTGGGTCTGAGTTGCAATCCCATCTGTACCACTTATTATCTATATGACCTTGGACAATTCACTTAGTCTCCTCGACCCTCAGTTTCCTTATTTGTAAAATGAAAGGCTTGGACTAGATTGCCTCTGAACTCCCTTCTACCTCTAAGTCTATGATCCCATGAAGGAAACTGAGACTGGGAAAGCTTGGGACTTGCCCAAAGTGACACAGATAGCAAGGGTTTGAAGCCAAGTGATATGACTCCAAGTATAGTCCTTCTCTCCCCATTGTTCATAAAACAGCTCTAATTCTAGCTACGTGTAAATGTCATTTAGTAAATACATAATTTTTTTAAAGGCAATTGGGGTTAAGTGACTTGGAGCTAGGGTCACACAGCTAGTAAGTGTAAAGTGTCTGAGGTCACATTTGAACTCAGGTCCTCCTGAATCCAGGGCTGGTGCTCCATCCACTGTGCCACTTAGCTGCCCCTAGTAGATACATAATTACAATTATAGGACGGTAGTTATAAAAAGTAACTATTTTCGGAATAATTGTGATATTTTGTATTCTCATCCTCGTCACAGCATAACTCAGGCTTCTTAATGACAATATTCATGCCATTTATTTCAAAAGTTAGTGTCTTAGTTTTGCCATAACTCTGAAATCAAATCCCAACAAGTTATTTTTTCTGAACTTCAAATAAGGAATGATTTTAATATTCATTTTCAATATTCCCTCTTTTCACCTTCAGGGGAAGGACTTTCAGAAAGAACTGTGGAAATCATCCTCTCTGTGACGTTGTGCATTCTCTCTATAATTCTCCTGGCGGCAGCTATTTTTGCACTTGCAAGGTAAGAGGGGCTTATAACAACCTTTTGGGCATTTATAAGACCGTACAAATTATCTGAGCCTCATCACCTCTAGATTATGTTGTTATTATACAGATGCAATCATGCAAACCTTGGTGTGCATGTCAATTTCCCTAAATGTTATTCTCATTGTCCCCTTTCTATGCAATGGAGTCCTCGGGCTCAGTATCTTCTTATTCCTTAAATGGAAGCTACTATTTTATTGCAGCTGTGTCTATGTTTTATTTAGCAGAAATGGATGGCAGCTGGTCAGGATTCCTTTCATATGCTTGACTTGGGATGATAACTCTCCCAATGCCATTTTGTCCTTCAACCTTTACAGTCTGATTTTCTTTGGTTTTCCTTAAATATTCCACCTACAATTCTTTTCTCATTCTTTTGAATAATTTTCTAAACGGTAGGATGGCCTACTGGATAGAGAGTTGACCTGGAGCCACTATACAGATCTGTTCTCAGAGATACTGGTTGTGTGACCCTGTGCAGCTCACTTCACTGTGTAGTACTCTAGACAAGGGCTTCTTAAACTTTTTCCACTCATGATCCCTTTTCACTTGAGAAATTTTTTACATGACCCTAGGCATATAGCTATATAAAACAGGTATACATAACTTTTTTTTTTTTCGTGAGGCAATTGGGGTTAAGTGACTTGCCCAGGGTCACACAGCTAGTAAGTGTTAAGTGTCTGAGGCTGGATTTGAACTCAGGTCCTCCTGAATCCAGGGCCAGTGCTCTATCTACTGCGCCACCTAGCTGCCCCCATAACTTTTTACTATTGCCAAATTTTTGGGACCCCTCCCCCAAATGCAATTAGTGATTCCATATGAGGTCTAGACCCACAGTTTAAGAAGCTTTGCTCTAGACATCTCTCTAAGATTGTAAGTTACAGAGAAAGTGCTGACCTGCATTGGTAGAAGTAGTTTTCTCACCTGGTAGTTCCCTATCCCAATAAAATCATATTACCCATATCTGATAATTTCTTCCAGATTCACAGTTGCTAAATTGTGGAGCACCAGACAGGCATAGTAAGGCAAAGTACAGAAAGGGTCTTATTAGCCAGAATGCTTATAGAATTACAGGATCAATTCTGTATTGATACATCTAGGTTCCTGGATTTAAAGCTAAAAGGGACCTTCAGAAGGCCTCTGGTCTGACATTATCCCCACCCCTTCATCTTAAAGATAAGGAAACAGTCACAAAGAGGTCAAATGTAGTAGTAGTAGGCTTCTGCCAGTCGCGGATGACCATGGATCAGCGCCTTGAAGAGCCACAGGCCACAGTGTGGCTGTGCAGTCCGATATGGGATCCGCAGCTCCTGCCGCAACGAGGCCATCGGAAAACTGCGCTCTCTGTTGCCCGTCGGTTCCTACGTCTCATTCGTTTTTCTTCCTCCAAAGCTTGAAGGCCCATCTCAGCTGCGCGCAAGCTGCTCCTGAGTACTGAACTCCATCAGGCTCAGTCCTTGGCCATCTCCTCCCAGCTGCCAATGTCTATACCCAGAGCCCTCAAGTCTCGCTTGCATACATCTCTGTAGTGAAGCTGGGGGCGTCCAGCAGGTCTTTGGCCTGAGGCTAACTCGCCATAGAGTAGATCTTTAGGAATGCGCCCATCTTGCATGCGGTGCACATGACCGAGCCAGCACAGCCATCTTTGTTTCAGTAGCGTGTAGATGCTCGGAAACTGCATGCATTGGAGCACTTCTGTGTTGGTGATCCTATCTGACCAAGATATGCCAAGGATGCACCGAAGGCAGTGCATGTGGAAGCTGTTAAGCTTCTTCTCTTGTCTAGTATACATAGTCCATGTTTCGCTACCATACAGTAAGGTACGCAGGACACATGCTCTAAGCAAATTTGGTTCATGCTGTCAGTTTACTTGCCTAGGATCACACAACTAGCAAGTATCAGGGCAGCAGTGGCCAGGAAGGGGAAAGATGGTGACTCCTGTGACTCCAGAACCAGGTCTCTTTGCATTGGTTCTTGCTGCCTCTAATTAATTGAATTTTCTGGTTAAATGAAAGCTAAACAAACAATTCTCATTTTGTTTTCAACCCTGTTGCTGAAAATCCTAAAATGCAGAAACAATTTCCTTGGCTAAACAGCAATGAGGGAAAAATAACAGGATTTCCTTTGAAGGTAATCTTTAGGAACACGTCCCGTGATTGTAATTGGATAGTACTGTTGATTTGAGAAAAGACGTGTCACAGATTGGAATAAATCTCAGCTGACCCTGGAAGTTCTGTGAGTTTTTTTAAGCCCTTATTAGCAATTTCTTTTCTTCTGAATTGCCCTTTTCTTGGTAAAGGACAGATTGTTAAGATAAAAAAAAATCTAGTTGACTGAAGTTTTTTTTTTTTAAATTCTGAGATTATTTCCTAAGTGATGCATGTTGCACTCCTGTTTATATATCCCAGTAAAGTGCTTTAAATGCCCCCCTCCCCCACACACACACACTCATGAAATTCTAGTATTGCTGGTGAATCTACGTGAGCTTTGGGGAAAGGAGAAAGGGAGTAAGCATATTTATAGAGCCTACTATGTGCCTGGCACTTTGCTAAGCACTTTTCCAAATATTATCTCATATGATCTTCACAACAACCGTGTGATGTAATTGCTATTATTAATCCCTATTTCACATTTGAGAAAAATAAGGTAATAGAGGTTAAGTGCCTTCCCCCAGGGTCACACAGCTATAATGCATCTGAGACTGGTTTTGAATTCAGGACTTCCTGACTACATGAACCTTAGACCTTGGGCACATAACTCTTGTGGGTCTCAGTTTCCTCATCTGTAGAATGAGGGGTTTGATGAGATTCCCTCCAAGATCTCTTCCAGCTCTGAGACAACTATCCTATGAGTTTATGATGCTGTTAGTGTAGCAATATGGCACAGTGGGTAGAATTTCAGCCTCAGCATTAGGAAGAGCTGGGTTCAAGTCCTACCTTTAACACACATTGGCTGTTTGGCATTGGACAAGTTATTTAATTTCACGTTGACCTCTATTTTTTTATTCATCTGGATTTGCTTTATTGTGTCTTGGTTTCTCATAAAGTCACTAGCTTCCATTTGTTCTGTAACGATTGGAATAACGCCACCTGCTGGAGACTTACTGTAGAAGAGTTCCACCCATGAAGCGAAGGTCTTTGAGGGCAAGACCAGGAGTCTTTTCTTTGACGTCAGGAAGTGACGCGGGCTAGTGGGAGGAGGAAGGAAGAGACTGGCGCTC